>NC_133797.1:42831427-42948927 GCF_043250625.1 Sebastes fasciatus
TCTGATACCTCTAGGTACGAACACTTTCTGATACTCCAGTACAGGACACTCTGATCCACAACCCCCAGTAGGGGGGGGGGGGGACTCTGATACTCCAGTACGAACACTCTGATACTCTAGTACGAACACTCTGATACTCCAGTACGGACACTCTGATACTCCAGTACGGACACTCTGATACTCCTGTACGAACACTCTGATACTCCAGTACGGACACTCTGATACTCTAGTACGAACACTCTGATTACGAACACTCTGATACTCTAGTACGGACACTCTGATACTCTAGTACGACACTCTGATACTCTAGTACGAACACTCTGATACTCTAGTACGAACACTCTGATACTCTAGTACGGACACTCTGATACTCCCAGTACGGACACTCTACTGATACTCTAGTACGGACACACTCTGATACTCTAGTACGAACACTCTGATACTCTAGTACGAACACTCTGATACTCTGGTACGAACACTCTGATACTCTAGTACGAACACTCTGATACTCTAGTACGGACACTCTGATACTCTAGTACGGACACTCTGATACTCTAGTACGGACACTCTGACACTCTAGTACGGACACTCTGACACTCTAGTACGAACACTCTGATACTCCAATACGGACACTCTAATACTCCAGTACGAACACTCTGACACTCTAGTACGAACACTCTGATACTCTAGTACGAACACTCTGATACTATAGTACGAACACTCTGATACTCTAGTACGAACACTCTGATACTCTAGTACGAACACTCTGACACTCTAGTACGGACACTCTGATACTCTAGTACGGACACTCTGATACTCTAGTACGGACACTCTGACACTCTAGTACGGACACTCTGACACTCTAGTACGAACACTCTGATACTCCAATACGGACACTCTAATACTCCAGTACGAACACTCTGACACTCTAGTACGAACACTCTGATACTCTAGTACGAACACTCTGATACTATAGTACGAACACTCTGATACTCTAGTACGAACACTCTGATACTCTAGTACGAACACTCTGATACTCTAGTACGAACACTCTGACACTCTAGTACGAACACTCTGACACTCTAGTACGAACACTCTGACACTCTAGTACGAACACTCTGATACTCTAGTACGAACACTCTGATACTCTAGTACGAACACTCTGATACTCTAGTACGAACACTCTGACACTCTAGTACGAACACTCTGACACTCTAGTACGAACACTCTGATACTATAGTACGAACACTCTGATACTCTAGTACGAACACTCTGACACTCTAGTACGAACACTCTGACACTCTAGTACGAACACTCTGATACTCTAGTACGGACACTCTGATACTCTAGTACGAACACTCTGACACTCTAGTACGAACACTCTGATACTCTAGTACGGACACTCTGATACTCCAGTACGGACACTCTGATACTCTAATACGGACACTCTGACACTCTAGTACGAACACTCTGATACTCTAGTACGGACACTCTGATACTCCAGTACGGACACTCTGATACTCTAGTACGGACACTCTGATACTCCAGTACGGACACTCTGATACTCTAGTACGAACACTCTGATACTCTAGTACGAACACTCTGACACTCTAGTACGAACACTCTGATACGGACACTCTGATACTCCAGTACGGACACTCTGATACTCTAGTACGGACACTCTGATACTCTAGTACGGACACTCTGACACTCTAGTACGAACACTCTGATACGAACACTCTGATACTCTAGTACGAACACTCTGATACTCTAGTACGAACACTCTGATACTCTAGTACGGACACTCTGATACTCTAGTACGGACACTCTGATACTCTAGTACGAACACTCTGATACTCTAGTACGAACACTCTGATACTCTAGTACGAACACTCTGATACTCTAGTACGAACACTCTGATACTCTAGTACGAACACTCTGACACTCTAGTACGAACACTCTGATACTCCAGTACGGACACTCTGATACTCTAGTACGAACACTCTGATACTCTAGTACGAACACTCTGATACTCTAGTACGGACACTCTGATACTCTAGTACGGACACTCTGATACTCTAGTACGAACACTCTGATACTCTAGTACGAACACTCTGACACTCTAGTACGGACACTCTGATACTCCAGTACGGACACTCTGATACTCTAGTACGAACACTCTGACACTCTAGTACGAACACTCTGATACTCCAGTACGGACACTCTGATACTCTAGTACGAACACTCTGATACTCTAGTACGAACACTCTGATACTCTAGTACGAACACTCTGATACTCTAGTACGAACACTCTGATACTCTAGTACGAACACTCTGATACTCTAGTACGAACACTCTGATACTCTAGTACGGACACTCTGATACTCTAGTACGGACACTCTGATACTCTAGTACGAACACTCTGATACTCTAGTACGAACACTCTGATACTCCAGTACGGACACTCTGATACTCTAGTACGAACACTCTGATACTCTAGTACGAACACTCTGACACTCTAGTACGAACACTCTGATACTCCAGTACGGACACTCTGATACTCTAGTACGAACACTCTGATACTCTAGTACGAACACTCTGATACTCCAGTACGGACACTCTGATACTCTAGTACGAACACTCTGATACTCTAGTACGAACACTCTGATACTCTAGTACGAACACTCTGATACTCTAGTACGAACACTCTGATACTCTAGTACGAACACTCTGATACTCTAGTACGAACACTCTGATACTCTAGTACGAACACTCTGATACTCCAGTACGAACACTCTGATACTCTAGTACGAACACTCTGATACTCCAGTACGGACACTCTGATACTCCAGTACGAACACTCTGATACTCTAGTACGAACACTCTGATACTCTAGTACGAACACTCTGATACTCCAGTACGGACACTCTGATACTCCAGTACGGACACTCTGATACTCCAGTACGAACACTCTGATACTCCAGTACGGACACTCTGATACTCTAGTACGAACACTCTGATACTCTAGTACGAACACTCTGATACTCTAGTACGGACACTCTGATACTCTAGTACGAACACTCTGATACTCTAGTACGAACACTCTGATACTCTAGTACGAACACTCTGATACGAACACTCTGATACTCTAGTACGGACACTCTGATACTCTAGTACGAACACTCTGATACTCTAGTACGAACACTCTGATACGAACACTCTGATACTCTAGTACGGACACTCTGATACTCTAGTACGAACACTCTGATACTCTAGTACGGACACTCTGATACTCTAGTACGAACACTCTGATACTCTAGTACGGACTCTAACAGTCCTGATTTAAATCATTAAAACTCACTAACAGCTGAATCCAGAGTTATTCTCTTCCTCCGTTCATGTGAGTGAGACCCAGACCGAGGCTGGAGCGCCAAGCCGTGACGACGGCGTGACGTTGGGACCCCGTCACCGAGTCATGTGACCGAGTCATGTGACCGAGTCATGTGACCGAGCGGCCTGCTCCATGGGCCCAATGGATGCAGAAGATCGCCGGAAGACCCGGGTACTTTTCCATTTGGGCTTCCTGCTCCACTGAGACGCTCTGATAGGATGAACGAGGCCCCGCCTCCAACGCTGGATCCACTTCTCTTCATACATCCATGAGCGGCTCCTCTCCACGGAGTCCGCCATGTCGCACCACCATATCTCCTGTTGGGGCCGGAGTTGATAACGTTACTCGCTGCCGTCTCCGCCGCTCTCTCTCTCTCTTGCTTCACCACTCACTTCCCACATACACGCACACTCTACGGGCTGGTTCTGCTCCAGAAGACCTCCGCTACTCTGACAACAACCGGCTCTAGAGAGGGACATTTCACCAACACACTGGACCTCCTCATCTCACCGCTAGATACCACCAGATCCTCCACACTGGACCTCCTCATCTCACCGCTAGATACCACCAGGTCCTCCACACTGGACCTCCTCATCTCACCGCTAGATACCACCAGATCCTCCACACTGGACCTCCTCATCTCACCGCTAGATACCACCAGATCCTCCACACTGGACCTCCTCATCTCACCGCTAGATACCACCAGATCCTCCACACTGGACCTCTGGAAGATAGATCAGTCCAGTATTTAATCCTCTTATCAACATGGGAGTGGACAAATCTGCTGCTTTATGTAAATGTATGTATATATTTATTATTGTAAATCAATGCCAGATATTGTCCAGAAACCCTCACAGGTACTGCATTTAGCATAAAACAATATGCTCCAATCATAACATGTCAAACTGCAGCCCAACAGGCAACAACAGCTGTCAGTGTGTCAGTGTGCTGACTTGACTATGACTTGCCCCAAACTGCATGTGATTATCATAAAGTGGGCATGTCTGTAAAGGGGAGACTCGTGGGTACCCATAGAACCCATTTACATTCACTGATCTGGAGGTCAGAGGTCAAGGGACCCCTTTGAACATGGACATGACAGTTTTTCCCCGCCAAAAGTATGATGACTATTCCATAGTATGATTTCTACATACTACTTAATAATAACCGTTATAACATGCTTTTAATTGATCTTTAAATACTGGATGCATGATGAGAGAACTACGAGGCCTCATGCTTCACAAGTTTGTAAAACTCAGACTTAAATATATCAAATACATCTCAACTTATTATCATCTGTAAATTATTACACTTGTTGATTCTGAAATCAATAACAGTGGCAGCATTCTGCTAATAGATAGCGAGCTAACATACTGTAAGCTCCCAGACTAGTTAAACCCGAAACCAACTGAATCTAGTTCTGTGTTATTAACTGAAAACGTTTCCTGCTCGTCCTCCGGTGGTTTTAAACCGGCGGCGTCACATTCCAGATTCTGGTGCGATGCTTTTATTCTGAAAAGCTGAGGACAGAAACGATGTTTACCTGAGAATCCTGTGAGTTTTATGTTTTTGGATATATGTTTCTAATATTTCCAGTCAGGCTTTGGTTTTCATTTATTTCCATATGTAATGAAAATCAACTTTAGCTTGAGTTGTGTCACAGTGAACGTCGAATATCTCAACCTGATGTCACAGGAAGGCGTACAGATATCACGACCTTACGAGGACATTCAGCGCAATGAGAACGCAGTTAGCCTTTCAAGTGTCATTTTCAGCCACGCAGCAAAACTATGGTAACGGCCGCAGTTAGGTTTAAGCAACTAAACAGCTTAGTTAGGTTTAAGCAACTAAACAACTTAGTTATGTTTAAGCAACTAAACTACTTAGTTAGGTTTAAGCAACTAAACAACTTAGTTAGGTTTAAGCAACTAAACAGCTTAGTTATGTTTAAGCAACTAAACAGCTTAGTTATGTTTAAGCAACTAAACAACTTAGTTATGTTTAAGCAACTAAACAACTTAGTTATGTTTAAGCAACTAAACAACTTAGTTATGTTTAAGCAACTAAACTACTTAGTTAGGTTTAAGCAACTAAACAACTTAGTTAGGTTTAAGCAACTAAACAGCTTAGTTATGTTTAAGCAACTAAACAGCTTAGTTATGTTTAAGCAACTAAACAGCTTAGTTATGTTTAAGCAACTAAACTACTTAGTTAGGGTTAAGCAACTAAACAACTTAGTTATGTTTAAGCAACTAAACTACTTAGTTAGGTTTAAGCAACTAAACAGCTTAGTTATGTTTAAGCAACTAAACTACTTAGTTAGGTTTAAGCAACTAAACAGCTTAGTTAGGGTTAAGCAACTAAACAACTTAGTTATGTTTAAGCAACTAAACAACTTAGTTATGTTTAAGCAACTAAACTACTTAGTTAGGTTTAAGCAACTAAACAGCTTAGTTATGTTTAAGCAACTAAACAACTTAGTTATGTTTAAGCAACTAAACTACTTAGTTAGGTTTAAGCAACTAAACAGCTTAGTTAGGGTTAAGCAACTAAACTACTTAGTTAGGTTTAAGCAACTAAACAACTTTGTTAGGGTTAAGCAACTAAACAACTTAGTTAGGGTTAAGCAACTAAACTACTTAGTTAGGTTTAAGCAACTAAACAACTTAGTTAGGTTTAAGAAAAACATCACGGTTGGGTTTAAAATAAGTAGGTAAACTCGTAAATACGTACAGAAACAACAACAGTAGTACGGAAAACACGTCACAAACCTAACTTCAAAATAACTCAACAACACTTGGTTCAACGCTGGTTCAATGCTGGACGCGTCCATCTCCCCTCCTGCCCATCATGAGTCAGTACAGACTACATGGCGTACAAATGACACGCCAAAAGCAAGAACGGCGTTCTTATTGCACGCAAAATAACTTCCAAATGACTGTGTGATTCATACACCATGTAGTGTGACTGGGCTGAGCACCTGTTCAGTTTGGTCAGTTGCATTATCATTGCAAAGTCATTTGTCATTTAAAGTGGCAATGGATCACCTTTTAGCGTCTTTCAGCTCATTGTTTGGTTTTGGGGCTGGAAACTTTTCTGTTTTGGTTCATTCTCATTCTCACCACTTTAATAACTAAATAAAGCTCTGAAAACCGACTGACACAGCTGGTGAACATCCTGTAGCAGAGCATTGAGCCTCCTCCTCTCTTGATTTATGTCTTATTTATATATATATATACAGACGTAGGCAAAGTTGTTGGTAACGTTCCGTTAAAGAGAGAAAAACCCACAATGGTCACTGAAATAACTTGAAACTGACAAAAGTAATAATAAATAAAAATGTACTGAAAATTAACTAATGAAAATCAGATATTGTTTTTGAATTATGGTTCAACAGAATCATTTAAAAAACAAACTAATGAAACTGGCCTGGACAAAAATGATGGTAACATTAACTTAATATTTTGTTGCACAACCTTTTGAGGCAATCACTGCAAACAAGTGATTTCTGTAACTCTCAATGAGACTTCTGCACCTGTCGACAGGTATGTTGGCCCACTCCTCGTGAGCAAACTGCTCCAGCTGTCTCAGGTTTGAAGGGTGCCTTCTCCAGACTGCATGTTTCAGCTCCTTCCACAGATGTTCAATAGGATTTAGATCCGGGCTCATAGAAGGCCACTTCAGAATAGTCCAATGTTTAGTTCTTAGCCATTCTTGGGTGTTTTTAGCTGTGTTTTGGGTCATTATCCTGTTTGAGGACCCATGACCTGCAACTGAGATCAAGCTTTCTGACACTGGGCGGCACATTTGGCTCCAGAATGCCTTGATAGTCTTCAGATTTCATTGCACCCTGCACAGATTCAAGACACCCTGTGCCAGATGCAGCAAAGCAGCCCCATAACATAACCGAGCCTCCTCCATGTTTCACATTAGGTACAGTGTTCTTTTCTTTGGATGCTTCATCTCTTCGTCTGTGAACATAGAGCTGATGTGACTTGCCAAAAAGCTCCAGTTTTGTCTCATCTGTCCAAAGGACATTCTCCCAGAAGCTTTGTGGCTTGTCAATATGCATTTTGGAAAATTCCAGTCTCGCTTTTTTATGATTTGGTGTCCTCCTGGGTCGTCTTCCATTAAGTCCACTTTGGCTCAAACAGTGACGGATGGTGCGATCTGACACTGACGTACCTTGACCTTGGAGTTCACCTCTAATCTCTTTGGAAGTTGTTCTGGGCTCTTTGGTTACCATTCGTATTATCCGTCTCTTCGATTTGTCATCAATTTTCCTCTTGCGGCCACGTCCAGGGAGGTAGGCTACAGTCCCATGGACCTTAAACTTCTGATTAATATGTGCAGCTGTAGTCACAGGAACATCAAGCTGCTTGGAGATGGTCTTATAGCCTTTACCTTTAACATGAAGGTCTATAATGTTCTTTCTGATCTCCTGAGACAACTCTCTCCTTAGCTTTCTGTGGTCCATGTTCAGTGTGGTCCACACCATGATACCAAACAGCACAGTGACTACTTTTCACCCTTTAAATAGGCAGACTGACTGATTACAAGTTTGAAGATACCTGTGATGCTATTTACAGGACACACCTTAGTTTAACATGTCCCTATGGTCACATTATTTTACATCTTTTCTAGGGGTACCATCATTTTTGTCCTGGCCAGTTTCATTAGTTTGTTTTTTAAAATGATTCTGTTGAACCACAATTCAAAAACAATATCTGATTTTCATTAGTTAATTTTCAATACATTTTTATTTATTATTACTTTTGTCAGTTTCAAGTTATTTCAGTGACCATTGTGGGTTTTTCTCTCTTTAACGGAACGTTACCAACAACTTTGCCTACGTCTGTATATATGTATTTATATTTATATTTATGACCTCGGTTAACGTTGTAAACATGAGTTTATGTTTTAAGTCTTCTTCAATACAGCATGATGTTCATTTAGTAACTTATGGTCCCGTTTAGAGTCAGATAGACCATAAAGCAGGGGATGCTTTAGGGCGGGGCTACCTGCTGATTGACAGGTCGCTACCACGGCGTTGTCCGGTCTGGGAGTTGTCCGTGTTTTCATCTTACAACTTTAACCCTTTAATCACAGCGTGTTTTCACTTCATCAAAGTTAATTAGAACATTTTGGTTTACTAAAAATGTCTCATTCAGCGTTCTGTTGTACTGTAGCTCCGCCCTCTAGTGTCACATGGCGACGGGCAAAATGTAAAACTCGAGGCTTCAAAATGTGAGTCCACAAACTGATGGATGACGTCACGGTGATTTCATCTACTTCTTCTTCACAGTCTATGATTAATGATATGTCAGTGTTGTGTTCACAAACAACTACACAGTTCAAATAACTGGACTTTATTCTGACGAGACTTTAATAATAATAAATTAAACTTATATATATATATATATATATATATATATATATTAACCTGGTGACTCTTTCTGTTGGTTTCTCCACCAGAACATCCGCGTCCGGACGGTTCAGGGGCAGCAGTATCAGTGTCAGTCCGGGGTGAAGTTCCGCGGAGATCTGGAGCAAAGATTTATTCTGGTGGACTGCCGGACGGTGTTGTATGGAACATACAGGTGAGTCCGTCCTACCTTTACCCTTTTTCACATGTACGCCTCAACAATGAAATCAAAACTAGGATTCATTCTTTAATCCACCTGTCAAACTCAACAGCTCAAATTCCCCTGATTGAATTTGAAGGGCATTTGGTGCCTCTTGTTTCCATGTTTACATCTTGCATTAACATGCGATCTGTTTCTGGATGTCCTACAACACCAGTGCATGCCGGGTGTGGATGCACGCAGAACGCATCCAATGGCATTGTGATTGGATCTCATTGGATAATCAGTTGCAGGTCTTGATCCTACCTCCGATCCTAAAAAGTGATTTTGAAATAAATGACGGCCATCCATTTCATCCTGATTCAGTTGACAAGTCCGCCGGCCCCGCCTAACTTATTAGCACATTGAGATGTGACCTCAATGCAGGTTGAATCAATATAACATCTATCAATGCTAATACTACAAGTAGGTTTATTAATAGGTGTAAACACAAAGGCTGTAGATCAGATGTCATTATCCAGATACAGATCACATGTTAAGGTGTAGAAAGCACATTATTCATTCTGTTTGACTCTTGTCATTTTAAAGTTGTTTTGTGGAACTACTGCTGGCTCTCTGATGACTGAGTCACCGTTTTCTTTTTCAGCTACACGTGGTCGTTTGAGAAGATCAACCTCAGCATGGTCCTGGTGATCACAGGTCAGCTGGTCACCTCTTACGACGAGGAATTTCGCCGACTGTACGCTCGCTCTGTAGTTCCTACAGTTCTGTCCAGGGAGAGGCCGTTGGTCCAGTACCTGAGAGACACTGTGGCCATGCAGAGCCCAAACTCCAGCCAGCTCTCCCTCCGCCAAACTCACATGAGACCCAAAGTGATGCACGGCATGAGGAGTGCTCAGGATGACAGGTTTAACAACGCCACCATGATGACCCAAGGCCTGAGCGTACAGGAGAGGCTGCATCAGTCTCACTGTTTCGACATGGGGAATCTGATGCGGGGACACAGTTATGGCGGAGAACTGCAGAAGTTGAACTCCTTGACTCGGCTGAGGATGGGGACCAAGGACCTCGGGGTCCCTGTTGATAAGACGGGACCTAACCTGAGGGGGGGCGGCGACTTGCTGCTAACAAACAGGTTGTCCCAGCAGCACCTTAAGCACCTGACTCGCTATGGAACGGACCAGAATCTGATACCGTTCAACTCTGAAACATCACTCCACAGGTGGAAGATGGACGCATACTTTAACGACGGCGACGTGCCTCTAGATGCATCATGTGATGCGATATCTCCATACGGAAGCCACACAGGCTTAAACGAGCAGCTGGTTCACAACAGGTCAAGGGACATTAAGTCCAGGATGGAGGAAATGAGACAGAAGAGGCTCAGTCTGCAGGAATACGCTAATCTCAGGCAGAGCCAAGAGTCCTTGAGGTCTGCGTATCCGACTCTGGAAAGACCCAAATATATGTCTCCATTAAGAGGGCAGGACATGAGGCAGAACGTGGCAGAATTAGAGCCAAATGCGCAGAACGGTTGCATCTTGGAAACGGCCAGCTTCAAAGACAATGAGCCAAATAAGGAAAGAGAGCAAACTCTCAGTGATGTCCACCGCTCTGCCTCTCACCACGACGTCACAACGGCTCCAGATCGAAAGACGACGCAGACATACGACTGGCACGAGCCTCTTTCCAGGACAACCTCTGCTGCTGCTGATTTAGATATGATACTAAACGATCCGTCGCTTAAGCTCGCTCATTTGCAGCCCAGCGGTCTCCAACACCCGAGAGCGATGGAGTCTTTGACCGAGCTCCCGGAAGAGAAAGAAGGTTCGCGTGTCAACAGTTCGGACTCGGCCGCATTCAAAGACGGAAATGAGGAGATTAACAAAGACGAGAAAGCTTTTCCAAAGGAGAACTCTGGGAAATCCAGATTACCTGCAGAATCACAGCGCCAGGATCCAACCAGAGGACGCCTTGGTTCTGTAGGTAAGATGGCCAACAGCTCAGGCTCAGCTGCTCCAAAAGAAGGAAAGAAATCAATATCCACTGAGGTACAAACTGTCCCAAAAAGCTTAAACACTTCTACAGGATCTCAGCATGCAGTGGAAGCTACGAGTGGTCACACGGAAAAACAGGAAAAGCAGCACGAGGAGCCGCCCCTCCAAAGGAAGAACTCCCTGAGAAAGAAAGTATATTCCATGCTTACGCCAGACGACAAGAAAGCATCCAAAAAAGAGGAGAAGTCCCTCCAGAGGAAGGCCTCACTGAGATCGCGGACTCCTTCAGGATTAACCCAACCAATCAGAGGAGACCATTCACAGGCACCTGCGGTAGAGCAAACGACCAAGAAAGGTCAGTCGCCGAGCATCTCCAGGTCGCAGAACTCTCTCAGTGGTTCAGCGGAGACTGAGAAGCACAAACCATCATTCCCGAGATCTCCTCAGCGGTCAAGCAAAAGAAAGCCGAACCCTGCAGGAGACCAGGACCGAGGCTCGAGGAGCACTCTGAACGACGAGGGAGAGACCGTCTATCACGCCAGGAGAGAGAGAGTCTACAGTCGATTTGAATATTTGCTTAGCACTGAAAGTCTGGATAAGTCAGTGAAGGTGGTAGCCTCAGAGAAAGACAGAGGCTCTCCCCTGAACAGACAGGACCCTTTGTATCAGTCACAAAGTGGCTCTGACAAACTGGGAAGGTTCATGCAGCGAGTAGGAAATCTAATAAGCAAGAACAAGTAGAGAAGAGAAGAGGGCCGCCATGCTCAGGAAGGCGTATGAATAGCACACAATGTTAAGGACCTTCTGCGTGTCATGATAACGCATTCTAGGCTTTTTGCGTGCCATTAAAGGCTGCGTTGTTACCATGAAACAGTCGCGGCTATGTTTAGGCAACAAAACCAAAAACATCACGTGAATTAAGTATAATACGGGCCCATTGTTCCGAAGGCGCATTGTTCCGAAGGCACATTGTTTCGAAGGCACATTGATCCAAAATACTAGGGCTGTCAAAGTTAATGGATAATAAAGCGTTAATGCATATTAGTTTTAACGCCACCAATTTCTTTAATCCAATAACGCAGCTTGTGATCTTTAGGTTGTAGCGGCTCCGTTTTAAAGCTAGAGTGAAGATACTGGTATCATAGTAAACTAGAGAACCTGATGAATCCATCGGGATCAACCATGTCAGACTAGCTTGTCGAGAAGGAGGCTAAAAAACACTCCAAACTTACGCTACATTTTGGTGAGGAAAACCCTATCTGAGTAGAGCCGTTGAAAAGGGACCAGCTGAGGTTGTTCAACATCTGATCAGGACGCCTCCCTTTGGAGGTTTTACGGACACGTCCAACTGGTAAGAGGCGCCGGGGTAGATCCAGAACACGCTGGAGAGATTCTAGATCTGGTCTGGTATTAATATATATTAATATATATATCGTTTAACCGTGTAACCGATAGCGTTAATCGGTTTAAATTCTTAACGGTTAAACAGTTAATTATTAAAATCCCTAGTACAGACCGACACGCCAAAAGCAAGTACGGCGTTGTGATTGCACGTGAAATGTCTTACATATTGTTGTTATCCATACGCCATTTGGTGAGACCGGGCTGCTCAGGAATGAAGGCAAAGTTATCCATGTATTGATTATTGATTTATGAGACGTAGATACTGTATGTGGTCAACACTGCTTTGATAATGTGGCTCAGATATCTCAGGAAAGATGCCATTTATCAGGTATCTGCTACTAAATCAGTGTCTATGTTACCTTGAACTGGATGTTACAGGGAAGCATGTAATAATAATAATAATAATAATAATAATAATACCGGTAAGTCCAGGTGTTTACAGATGAAGTTATGGCAGGGGGAATATGTAGCGCTTGCAGACACTGACACGTATTTGAATATCTGTCTTTCTATTGAAAGTGTTTGTTCTTTGTGAAAGTTGACCTAATGGATAAGTCTGGTGACATTATATATTTATATATATATATATATATGTTTCTATAACGAGACCAAAAACCAACAGTGAAAGTATTACTACAAGAACTGTGTGTGAATCAAGTCCATGTTAACGCCCCCCCCCCCTCCTCATGTCGTATTCACGACCTCGTCAGTGGAACGGTTCTGAAAGCTCCGACTTCACGAGTTGTGACGTGTTTGTTGACGCTGTCAGAAACGGCGGAGGTCATGGAGGTTCATGTTTCGGGGCATGATAAGTGAAATTATTGTAATTGTAGTGGTATATTGTTTTTCTTGGTAGTTTTATAACGTGTCTGAGGAAAATGTTGATATTCCAACAGCCTCATCTTTCTCCTCCGTCATTATGGCTTTATATTTAATACGTCATGTTACCCGTTAGCTAGCTTGCTAAATTGTTAGCCTCTGTGGCTTCTAGACGGCGACAGTAACGTTAATGTTGTCGTTGCTTAGCAGCGGTGTTCTCAACACTTAACCACTTGAACACCAAACACATCGTGTTCACGACTTCCCGTGTTGTAAACACAAGCTCACCAGTTTCATCTGAAGGCACCACTAGCTCCGCCCCCTCATGTCACTTCTGGTTGCAAAAACACAAGATGGCGACGGCACAAATGCTGAACCTCAGGCTTCAGTTTGGCAGTCCACAAACCAACGGGTGACATCACGGTGACTACGTCCACTTCTTATATACAGTCTAAGGAAATTACTGAGCCTTTCTGTCAAAAATGAAACTATATTTTTTCCCTGTTTTTTTAACATTTGACATCTTTAATAGGAACTAGTGACTCGGAGAGCTCTGAGAGACACGGACAGGTCGTTGGGAGGTCAGGAAGTATTGACATCATTAATAGGAACTAGTGACTCGGAGAGCTCTGAGAGACACGGACAGGTCGTTGGGAGGTCAGGAAGTATTGACATCATTAATAGGAACTAGTGACTCGGAGAGCTCTGAGAGACACGGACAGGTCGTTGGGAGGTCAGGAAGTATTGCATCTTGTTGGTTTTGGTCTTTTCATGGAACTCGTTGACCATAACAAAAACAGTATAATATCACCAACCTTATCCTTTAATGTACTTTTGCTTTGTCTAATTTGTAAAATATTGTTTTTCTATCACGGCTTGATGTTATGTTCTCATCTTGTGGTGATTTTGACTCATGGAAGATATTCATGTTTGAAGCATGTATGGCTGTAACACAGAGAAATCCAACAAAGAATTAAAACATGCAATACAACCACGTTGACTCACAAAGTAATGTGACTCCTGATTAATGACTTCACGTCACTGTGAACAGGATTCATTGGATCTACTTTCTACTGAAGAAATAGTTCCTTTGAGAAGTGACCAGTCTGTTGACGGAGGAACGAGGACGTTGCTTCTGCTGTTGAATATTTAAATGTATTTCTTTCAGGTCGCAGCGCTAGCATTCATCTCCATTCTACTGGTGCAGCAGCAGAAGCTTCAGACTCACATCTGGGCACATAAACTAAAAAGAAATGTGTTTTTTTTAAGTAAAAGTTTATTCTTGACCTTGGAAACAGCAGTTTAGGAAACAATCACACCTCAAAGTCTATTTAGTCGCTGCTGTGGAGCTTTCAATCAAATCACATGACATTAAAATAAATTTAAAAAGTTCTGAGGACTTTAAAGACTTCACTATGGAGGACAAAACCTGCCTAAATACAAAATAAATACAGAAAAGAATATAGAAATAAATAGGTTTGGGGAAATAATGCATAAAAATAAATAAATAAATACATAGATATATTTAATAATGAATAAAGACATTACAAATACATTTTAAAAGAATAAAAAAAAAAAAGTTAATAATAACAAATAAATAAAAGGCCAAATTAAATACAGCAGATAAATAGGGTAATTAATACAAAGGTAAATAAATAAAGAAGCAAATTAAAACAGAAATATCAATTTAGGTCACACTTTGTCAATTAATTAATGCCTACATTTATATTTAATATTATTTTGTTACATTTAAAGCTTCAGTTGACAGATTTGTTTTAGGCATCAATGGGCAAAACATTTCATAATAACCTTAAAATAAATAAATAAATAATAACTAAAAAAATTAATAAATAAATATTAAATGAATTAATCAATAATATATATTTTTTATTCATTACCAAATTTACTGATTTATTGATTTATTGATTTATTTATTGATTGCTTGATTGATTGATTGATTGATTGATTGATTTGTATGCATTATTTTCCCTATCTATTTCCCCAAACTAATTTATTTCTGTATTCTTTTATTTATTTATTTTTGATATTGGCAGGTTTTGTCCTCCATAGAGAAGTCCTTTAAGTCCTCAGAATTTATTTTTTAATTTTAACGTCATGTGATTTTGATAGAAAGCTCCAGAGCAGCGACTCAATAGACTTTGAGATGTGATTGTTTTGTGAACTGATGTTTCCGAGGTCAGTATATAGAGACACAACAACAACAAAACTGCTTTGCACATTGAGGCTGTACTTATACCTTTATTTTGAAATGACTGAAAAATATCTACAATCTGTATAATAATAATAATAATAATAATGATAATAATATTATTATTATTAATAATAATAATAATAATAATAATAATATTAATATTATTAATAATATTAATTATAATAATAATAATAATAATAATAATAATAATAATATTAATGATAATAATAAAGTATCAACATAATATATAAAATAAAAAGCTGTCCATGCTGTTTTCATGCTTTTATTAGTGTGTTTCTAGATGAAATACTCGAGGCACTTGTTCCTCTCATCATCCAGTTCTTGGGTCTCAATCTCAAACTTTTTCATGGCGATGAAATACTGAATAAACGGCTCTCCGAGGGTGCTGCGGATGACGTGGTCCTCCCCCAACGCCTCCAGAGCGTCGTCCATCTTCACGGGAACGGCAAAGTCCTTCTGCTGGCAGGGCGCTTTGTTCAGACCGGCGTCGATGTTCAGGTTTCTCCTGATGCCGTCCAGTCCCGCGGCCACAGTAGCGGCCAGCACGATGTAAGGGTTGGCCATGGCTGAGCCCAGCTTGTTGTCGATGTGCGTCTCCCTCCCGCCGTGACACTTGATGTTAAAGGAGCTGCTGTTATCGTTGCAGCCGCAGGTGGCGTAGAGCATCCGTTTGGGGTCTTTGATGGTCTTGGCGATGTGGCTTCGGCAGCTCAGGCCGGGCGACATCAGGCAGCTCAGGGCGGCGGAGTGGGCGAGGAGCCCGGCCAGCCATTTCCTGCCGATCTCAGACAGCTCGCCCGTCTTCTCCCCGCTAAGGAAGAGGCTACGACGCCCGTTAGCATCCCACAAGCTGTGAGAGAGCACCCCGGCGTTATACAGGCCGTCGTCGGTGAAGAAGCTGGCGATGTAGCTGTGTTTACGAGCCATCTCTTTGATGCCGGTGCGGAAGGTGAAGGCGGTATCTGCGGCCGCGATCCCAAACTCTGGCCTCAGGTTGATCTCCATCTGGCCGGGGCCGATCGCGGACGCGATGCTGTCTATGTCTGCGCCCATGCAGTACATGCTGTCCACCAGCTGCTGGAAGAAAGGCAGGTCGTGGTTGCCGAGCAGCGTGGTGGCCGGGAACAGGAGCGTCTTTGGTCCGATGCGGTCCGGCGCTCCGAGGACGCAGCATTCGTAAGTGAAGGACGAGTGCAGGGAGAATCCCAGGCTTTGGAGCTGGCCGAGGAGCTGCTTGGCGATGAGGCGAGGTGAAGTGCGGAGGGGGCTTCCTGTCACCGTGCAGGGGTCGCAGATGACCCGGGCCGTCTGCTCGGCCCAGGGTAAGACCCTGAAGGTCGAAAGGTCAGGGATCAGGAGGACATCACTGCTGAAGTTGGCGGCGCTGGCGTTGTCCACTTCGTTGCTCTTAGGGCTCAGGGTCAGCTCCAAGTAGCTTCTCGGCATCGGTACCCCGTAAACCGCTTTCTCCTGAGGATGACACGTTTACATTCAAACATCTTTCTACTCAATCACTTCCTTTCTGAGATGAGAAGATCAATACCACTCTGATGTTGGTGCGTTAAGTATGGAGGTATAACTGACAGGTGATTAGCTTAGCTAAGCATAAAGACTGAAACAAGGTTGGCTCTACCAATACCTCTAAAGCTCATATATCATCTTTGTTTAATTTATACACAACAACAGTAATGTTAAAATGACTGTTTGTGGTTTCAGAGGGAGTTAGGTGGTGAAACAGTACCAGCATAAAACTCCCCGGGAAACCAGACCTTCTAGATAGATGGATGGATGGATGGATGGATGGATGGACGGATGGATAGATAGATAGATAGATGGATAGATGGATAAGAGGTGAGGTGATTACGTGGAAGAAGCGGACAGGCACTGTCTTGGACCTGGACACCCCGTGGAGGTCGGTGGCCTCAAAGCGGACGAAGTTGATGTTTTCTCTGGCGATCTGCTGCTTGATCTGCTCCATGGCTGCAATGAACCTCTGATTCCCAAAGACCTCGACCGTCTCCTTTCCGTTATCTGTGGAAAAGAGTTTCAGATGTCTAAAAAAACATTTGACAATCATTGGAAAGTTTAATCTGAAATTCAAAGTATCCCGTTTTTGGAGAAAAAAGACATGAATCCATGTTTTTCCCAGCGGGCTTCCTCCAGGTCTGAGAAGAGAAGCCGACGCTGAAGAGCCTGAAACCTGCATCCTGTCTACCAGCCAGCAGGGGGCGACTCCTCTGGTTCTATAGAAGTCAATGATGAAGAGCCTGAAACCTGCATCCTGTCTACCAGCCAGCAGGGGGCGACTCCTCTGGTTCTATAGAAGTCTGATAGAAAATGAGATTCTACTTCTCTCTTGATTTATGACCTCAGTAAACATTGTAAACATGAGTTTATGTTTCAAGTCTTCTTCAATACAGCATGATGTTCATTTAGGGACAAAAACCAAGACGGAGACGGACACCAACCAAGATGGAGATGGACACCAACCAAGATGGAGATGGACACCAACCAAGATGGAGACGGACAACAACCAAGATGGAGACGACTAAAAACCAAGATGGAGACGATTAAAAACCAAGATGGAGACGATTAAAAACCAAGATGGAGACAGACAACAACCAAGATGGAGACGACCAAAAACCAAGATGGAGACGACCGAAAACCAAGATGGAGACGATGAAAAACCAAGATGGAGACGGAAAACAACCAAGATGGAGACGACCAAAAACCAAGATGGAGATGGACACCAACCAAGATGGAGACGACCAAAAACCAAGATGTAGACGACCAAAAACCAAGATGGAGACGGACAACAACCAAGATGGAGAAGACTAAAAACCAAGATGGAGACGATTAAAAACCAAGATGGAGACGACTAAAAACCAAGATGGAGACGACCAAAAACCAAGATGGAGACGACCAAAAACCAAGATGGAGATGGACACCAACCAAGATGGAGACGACCAAAAACCAAGATGGAGACGACTAAAAACCAAGATGGAGATGGACACCAACCAAGATGGAGACGACTAAAAACCAAGATGGAGACGACCAAAAACCAAGATGGAGACGACCAAAAACCAAGATGGAGACGATTAAAAACCAAGATGGAGACGACTAAAAACCAAGATGGAGACGACTATAAACCAAGATGGAGACGACCAAAATCCAAGATGGAGACGACTAAAAACCAAGATGGAGATGGACACCAACCAAGATGGAGACGACCAAAAACCAAGATGGAGATGGACACCAACCAAGATGGAGACGGACACCAACCAAGATGGAGACGACCAAAAACCAAGATGGAGATGACCAAAAACCAAGATGGAGACGATTAAAAACCAAGATGGAGATGACCAAAAACCAAGGTGGAGACGGAAAACAACCAAGATGGAGACGACCAAAAACCAAGATGGAGACGACCAAAAAACAAGATGGAGATGGACACCAACCAAGATGGAGACGACCAAAAACCAAGATGGAGATGACCAAAAACCAAGATGGAGACGATTAAAAACCAAGATGGAGATGACCAAAAACCAAGATTGAGACGGAAAACAACCAAGATGGAGACGACCAAAAACCAAGATGGAGATGGACACCAACCAAGATGGAGACGACCAAAAACCAAGATGTAGACGACCAAAAACCAAGATGGAGACGGATAACAACCAAGATGGAGACGACTAAAAACCAAGATGGAGACGATTAAAAACCAAGATGGAGACGACTAAAAACCAAGATGGAGACGACCAAAAACCAAGATGGAGACGACCAAAAACCAAGATGGAGATGGACACCAACCAAGATGGAGACGACCAAAAACCAAGATGGAGACGACTAAAAACCAAGATGGAGACGATTAAAAACCAAGATGGAGACGACCAAAAACCAAGATTGAGACGGAAAACAACCAAGATGGAGACGACCAAAAACCAAGATGGAGACGACCAAAAACCAAGATGGAGACGGACAACAACCAAGATGGAGACGACTAAAAACCAAGATGGAGACGACCAAAAACCAAGATGGAGATGGACACCAACCAAGATGGAGACGACCAAAAACCAAGATGGAGACGACCAAAAACCAAGATGGAGATGGACACCAACCAAGATGGAGACGACCAAAAACCAAGATGGAGACGACCAAAAACCAAGATGGAGACGATTAAAAACCAAGATGGAGACGACCAAAAACCAAGATGGAGACGGAAAACAACCAAGATGGAGACGACCAAAAACCAAGATGGAGACGACCAAAAACCAAGATGGAGACGGACAACAACCAAGATGGAGACGACTAAAAACCAAGATGGAGACGACCAAAAACCAAGATGGAGATGGACACCAACCAAGATGGAGACGACCAAAAACCAAGATGGAGACGACCAAAAACCAAGATGGAGACGACCAAAAACCAAGATGGAGACGACCAAAAACCAAGATGGAGACGACCAAAAACCAAGATGGAGATGACCAAAAACCAAGATGGAGACGGACACCAACCAAGATGGAGACGGACACCAACCAAGATGGAGACGACCAAAAACCAAGATGGAGACGACCAAAAACCAAGATGGAGATGGACACCAACCAAGATGGAGACGGACACCAACCAAGATGGAGACGACCAAAAACCAAGATGGAGACGACCAAAAACCAAGATGGAGACGACTAAAAACCAAGATGGAGACGGTCAAAAACCAAGATGGAGACGACCAAAAACCAAGATGGAGACGACCAAAAACCAAGATGGAGACGACTAAAAACCAAGATGGAGATGACCAAAAACCAAGATGGAGACGACCAAAAACCATGATGGAGACGACCAAAAACCAAGATGGAGATGACCAAAAACCAAGATGAAGATGGACACCAACCAAGATGGAGACGACCAAAAACCAAGATGGAGACGATTAAAAACCAAGATGGAGACGACCAAAAACCAAGATGGAGACGGACACCAACCAAGATGGAGACGACCAAAAACCAAGATGGAGACGACCAAAAACCAAGATGGAGACAACTAAAAACCAAGATGGAGACGGACAACAACCAAGAAGGAGACGACATAACACCAAGATGGAGACGACTAAAAACCAAGATGGAGACAGAAAACAACCAAGAAGGAGACGACATAACACCAAGATGGAGACGACTAAAAACCAAGATGGAGACAGAAAACAACCAAGAAGGAGACGACCAAACACCAAGATGGAGACGACCAAAAACCAAGATGGAGACGACCAAAAACCAAGATGGAGACGACCAAAAACCAAGATGGAGACGACCAAAAACCAAGATGGAGACGGAAAACAACCATGATGGAGACGATTAAAAACCAAGATGGAGACGACCAAAAACCAAGATGGAGACGGACACCAACCAAGATGGAGACGACCAAAAACCAAGATGGAGACGACCAAAAACCAAGATGGAGACAACTAAAAACCAAGATGGAGACGGACAACAACCAAGAAGGAGACGACCAAACACCAAGATGGAGATGACTAAAAACCAAGATGGAGACGGAAAACAACCAAGAAGGAGACGACCAAACACCAAGATGGAGACGACCAAAAACCAAGATGGAGACGACCAAAAACCAAGATGGAGACGACCAAAAACCAAGATGGAGACGACCAAAAACCAAGATGGAGACGGAAAACAACCAAGATGGAGACGACCAAAGACCAAGATGGAGACGACTAAAAACCAAGATGGAGACGGAAAACAACCAAGATGGAGACGATTAAAAACCAAGATGGAGATGACCAAAAACCAAGATGGAGACGGAAAACAACCAAGATGGAGACGACCAAACACCAAGATGGAGACGACCAAAAACCAAGATGGAGACGGACAACAACCAAGAAGGAGACGACCAAAAAACCAAGATGGAGACGACTAAAAACCAAGATGGAGATGGACACCAACCAAGATGGAGACGACCAAAAACCAAGATGGAGATGACCAAAAACCAAGATGGAGACGATTAAAAACCAAGATGGAGATGACCAAAAACCAAGATGGAGACGGAAAACAACCAAGATGGAGACGACCAAAAATCAAGATGGAGATGGACACCAACCAAGATGGAGACGACCAAAAACCAAGATGTAGACAACCAAAAACCAAGATGGAGACGGACAACAACCAAGATGGAGACGACTAAAAACCAAGATGGAGACGATTAAAAACCAAGATGGAGACGACTAAAAACCAAGATGGAGACGACCAAAAACCAAGATGGAGACGACCAAAAACCAAGATGGAGATGGACACCAACCAAGATGGAGACGACCAAAAACCAAGATGGAGACGACTAAAAACCAAGATGGAGACGATTAAAAACCAAGATGGAGACGGAAAACAACCAAGATGGAGACGACCAAAAACCAAGATGGAGACGACCAAAAACCAAGATGGAGACGGACAACAACCAAGATGGAGACGACTAAAAACCAAGATGGAGACGACCAAAAACCAAGATGGAGATGGACACCAACCAAGATGGAGACGACCAAAAACCAAGATGGAGACGACCAAAAACCAAGATGGAGATGGACACCAACCAAGATGGAGACGACCAAAAACCAAGATGGAGACGACCAAAAACCAAGATGGAGACGATTAAAAACCAAGATGGAGACGACCAAAAACCAAGATGGAGACGGAAAACAACCAAGATGGAGACGACCAAAAACCAAGATGGAGACGACCAAAAACCAAGATGGAGACGGACAACAACCAAGATGGAGACGACTAAAAACCAAGATGGAGACGATCAAAAACCAAGATGGAGATGACCAAAAACCAAGATGGAGACGGAAAACAACCAAGATGGAGACGACCAAAAACCAAGATGGAGATGGACACCAACCAAGATGGAGACGACCAAAAACCAAGATGTAGACGACCAAAAACCAAGATGGAGACGGACAACAACCAAGATGGAGACGACTAAAAACCAAGATGGAGACGATTAAAAACCAAGATGGAGACGACTAAAAACCAAGATGGAGACGGAAAACAACCAAGATGGAGACGACCAAAAACCAAGATGGAGACGACCAAAAACCAAGATGGAGACGGACAACAACCAAGATGGAGACAACTAAAAACCAAGATGGAGACGGAAAACAACCAAGATGGAGACGACCAAAAACCAAGATGGAGACGGACAACAACCAAGATGGAGACGACTAAAAACCAAGATGGAGACGGAAAACAACCAAGATGGAGACGACCAAAAACCAAGATGGAGACGACCAAAAACCAAGATGGAGACGGACAACAACCAAGATGGAGACGACTAAAAACCAAGATGGAGACGGAAAACAACCAAGATGGAG
This sequence comes from Sebastes fasciatus, assembly GCF_043250625.1. Taxonomy (NCBI): domain Eukaryota; kingdom Metazoa; phylum Chordata; class Actinopteri; order Perciformes; family Sebastidae; genus Sebastes; species Sebastes fasciatus. Next base: position 42,854,220 of record NC_133797.1, read on the forward strand.
ACGACCAAAAACCAAGATGGAGACGACCAAAAACCAAGATGGAGACGGACAACAACCAAGATGGAGACGACTAAAAACCAAGATGGAGACGACTAAAGACCAAGATGGAGATGACCAAAAACCAAGATGGAGACGATTAAAAACCAAGATGGAGACGACCAAAAACCAAGATGGAGACGGAAAACAACCAAGATGGAGACGACCAAAAACCAAGATGGAGATGGACACCAACCAAGATGGAGACGACCAAAAACCAAGATGTAGACGACCAAAAACCAAGATGGAGACGGACAACAACCAAGATGGAGAAGACTAAAAACCAAGATGGAGACGATTAAAAACCAAGATGGAGACGACTAAAAACCAAGATGGAGACGACCAAAAACCAAGATGGAGACGACCAAAAACCAAGATGGAGATGGACACCAACCAAGATGGAGACGACCAAAAACCAAGATGGAGACGACTAAAAACCAAGATGGAGATGGACACCAACCAAGATGGAGACGACTAAAAACCAAGATGGAGACGACCAAAAACCAAGATGGAGACGACCAAAAACCAAGATGGAGACGATTAAAAACCAAGATGGAGACGACTAAAAAACAAGATGGAGACGACTATAAACCAAGATGGAGACGACCAAAAACCAAGATGGAGACGATTAAAAACCAAGATGGAGACGACTAAAAACCAAGATGGAGACGACTATAAACCAAGATGGAGACGACCAAAATCCAAGATGGAGACGACCAAAAAACAAGATGGAGATGGACACCAACCAAGATGGAGACGGACACCAACCAAGATGGAGACGACCAAAAACCAAGATGGAGATGACCAAAAACCAAGATGGAGACGATTAAAAACCAAGATGGAGATGACCAAAAACCAAGGTGGAGACGGAAAACAACCAAGATGGAGACGACCAAAAACCAAGATGGAGACGACCAAAAACCAAGTTGGAGATGGACACCAACCAAGATGGAGACGACCAAAAACCAAGATGGAGATGACCAAAAACCAAGATGGAGACGATTAAAAACCAAGATGGAGATGACCAAAAACCAAGATTGAGACGGAAAACAACCAAGATGGAGACGACCAAAAACCAAGATGGAGATGGACACCAACCAAGATGGAGACGACCAAAAACCAAGATGTAGACGACCAAAAACCAAGATGGAGACGGACAACAACCAAGATGGAGACGACTAAAAACCAAGATGGAGACGATTAAAAACCAAGATGGAGACGACTAAAAACCAAGATGGAGACGACCAAAAACCAAGATGGAGACGACCAAAAACCAAGATGGAGATGGACACCAACCAAGATGGAGACGACCAAAAACCAAGATGGAGACGACTAAAAACCAAGATGGAGACGATTAAAAACCAAGATGGAGACGACCAAAAACCAAAATGGAGACGGAAAACAACCAAGATGGAGACGACCAAAAACCAAGATGGAGACGACCAAAAACCAAGATGGAGACGGACAACAACCAAGATGGAGACGACTAAAAACCAAGATTGAGACGACCAAAAACCAAGATGGAGATGGACACCAACCAAGATGGAGACGACCAAAAACCAAGATGGAGACGACCAAAAACCAAGATGGAGATGGACACCAACCAAGATGGAGACGACCAAAAACCAAGATGGAGACGACCAAAAACCAAGATGGAGACGATTAAAAACCAAGATGGTGACGACCAAAAACCAAGATGGAGACGGAAAACAACCAAGATGGAGACGACCAAAAACCAAGATGGAGACGACCAAAAACCAAGATGGAGACGGACAACAACCAAGATGGAGACGACTAAAAACCAAGATGGAGACGACCAAAAACCAAGATGGAGATGGACACCAACCAAGATGGAGACGACCAAAAACCAAGATGGAGACGACCAAAAACCAAGATGGAGACGACCAAAAACCAAGATGGAGACGACCAAAAACCAAGATGGAGATGACCAAAAACCAAGATGGAGACGGACACCAACCAAGATGGAGACGGACACCAACCAAGATGGAGACGACCAAAAACCAAGATGGAGACGACCAAAAACCAAGATGGAGATGGACACCAACCAAGATGGAGACGGACACCAACCAAGATGGAGACGACCAAAAACCAAGATGGAGACGACCAAAAACCAAGATGGAGACGACTAAAAACCAAGATGGAGACGGTCAAAAACCAAGATGGAGACGACCAAAAACCAAGATGGAGACGACCAAAAACCAAGATGGAGACGACTAAAAACCAAGATGGAGATGACCAAAAACCAAGATGGAGACGACCAAAAACCATGATGGAGACGACCAAAAACCAAGATGGAGATGACCAAAAACCAAGATGAAGATGGACACCAACCAAGATGGAGACGACCAAAAACCAAGATGGAGACGATTAAAAACCAAGATGGAGACGACCAAAAACCAAGATGGAGACGGACACCAACCAAGATGGAGACGACCAAAAACCAAGATGGAGACGACCAAAAACCAAGATGGAGACAACTAAAAACCAAGATGGAGACGGACAACAACCAAGAAGGAGACGACATAACACCAAGATGGAGACGACTAAAAACCAAGATGGAGACGGAAAACAACCAAGAAGGAGACGACCAAACACCAAGATGGAGACGACCAAAAACCAAGATGGAGACGACCAAAAACCAAGATGGAGACGACCAAAAACCAAGATGGAGACGACCAAAAACCAAGATGGAGACGGAAAACAACCAAGATGGAGACGACCAAAGACCAAGATGGAGACGACTAAAAACCAAGATGGAGACGGAAAACAACCAAGATGGAGACGATTAAAAACCAAGATGGAGATGACCAAAAACCAAGATGGAGACGGAAAACAACCAAGATGGAGACGACCAAACACCAAGATGGAGACGACCAAAAACCAAGATGGAGACGGACAACAACCAAGAAGGAGACGACCAAAAAACCAAGATGGAGACGACTAAAAACCAAGATGGAGATGGACACCAACCAAGATGGAGACGACCAAAAACCAAGATGGAGATGACCAAAAACCAAGATGGAGACGATTAAAAACCAAGATGGAGATGACCAAAAACCAAGATGGAGACGGAAAACAACCAAGATGGAGACGACCAAAAATCAAGATGGAGATGGACACCAACCAAGATGGAGACGACCAAAAACCAAGATGTAGACAACCAAAAACCAAGATGGAGACGGACAACAACCAAGATGGAGACGACTAAAAACCAAGATGGAGACGATTAAAAACCAAGATGGAGACGACTAAAAACCAAGATGGAGACGACCAAAAACCAAGATGGAGACGACCAAAAACCAAGATGGAGATGGACACCAACCAAGATGGAGACGACCAAAAACCAAGATGGAGACGACTAAAAACCAAGATGGAGACGATTAAAAACCAAGATGGAGACGGAAAACAACCAAGATGGAGACGACCAAAAACCAAGATGGAGACGACCAAAAACCAAGATGGAGACGGACAACAACCAAGATGGAGACGACTAAAAACCAAGATGGAGACGACCAAAAACCAAGATGGAGATGGACACCAACCAAGATGGAGACGACCAAAAACCAAGATGGAGACGACCAAAAACCAAGATGGAGATGGACACCAACCAAGATGGAGACGACCAAAAACCAAGATGGAGACGACCAAAAACCAAGATGGAGACGATTAAAAACCAAGATGGAGACGACCAAAAACCAAGATGGAGACGGAAAACAACCAAGATGGAGACGACCAAAAACCAAGATGGAGACGACCAAAAACCAAGATGGAGACGGACAACAACCAAGATGGAGACGACTAAAAACCAAGATGGAGACGATCAAAAACCAAGATGGAGATGACCAAAAACCAAGATGGAGACGGAAAACAACCAAGATGGAGACGACCAAAAACCAAGATGGAGATGGACACCAACCAAGATGGAGACGACCAAAAACCAAGATGTAGACGACCAAAAACCAAGATGGAGACGGACAACAACCAAGATGGAGACGACTAAAAACCAAGATGAAGACGATTAAAAACCAAGATGGAGACGACTAAAAACCAAGATGGAGACGGAAAACAACCAAGATGGAGACGACCAAAAACCAAGATGGAGACGACCAAAAACCAAGATGGAGACGGACAACAACCAAGATGGAGACAACTAAAAACCAAGATGGAGACGGAAAACAACCAAGATGGAGACGACCAAAAACCAAGATGGAGACGGACAACAACCAAGATGGAGACGACTAAAAACCAAGATGGAGACGGAAAACAACCAAGATGGAGACGACCAAAAACCAAGATGGAGACGACCAAAAACCAAGATGGAGACGGACAACAACCAAGATGGAGACGACTAAAAACCAAGATGGAGACGGAAAACAACCAAGATGGAGACGACCAAAAACCAAGATGGAGACGACCAAAAACCAAGATGGAGACGGACAACAACCAAGATGGAGACGACTAAAAACCAAGATGGAGACGACTAAAGACCAAGATGGAGATGACCAAAAACCAAGATGGAGACGATTAAAAACCAAGATGGAGACGACCAAAAACCAAGATGGAGACGGAAAACAACCAAGATGGAGACGACCAAAAACCAAGATAGAGATGGACACCAACCAAGATGGAGACGACCAAAAACCAAGATGGAAACGATTAAAAACCAAGATGGAGACGACCAAAAACCAAGATGGAGACGGACACCAACCAAGATGGAGACGACCAAAAACCAAGATGGAGACGACCAAAAACCAAGATGGAGACAACTAAAAACCAAGATGGAGACGGACAACAACCAAGAAGGAGACGACCAAACACCAAGATGGAGACGACTAAAAACCAAGATGGAGACGGAAAACAACCAAGGAGACGACCAAACACCAAGATGGAGACGACCAAAAACCAAGATGGAGACGACCAAAAACCAAGATGGAGACGACCAAAAACCAAGATGGAGACGGAAAACAACCAAGATGGAGACGACCAAAGACCAAGATGGAGACGACTAAAAACCAAAGATGGAGATGACCAAAAACCAAGATGGAGACGGAAAACAACCAAGATGGAGACGACCAAACACCAAGATGGAGACGACCAAAAACCAAGATGGAGACGGACAACAACCAAGAAGGAGACGACCAAAAACCAAGATGGAGACGACTAAAAACCAAGATGGAGATGGACACCAACCAAGATGGAGACGACTAAAAACCAAGATGGAGACGACCAAAAACCAAGATGGAGACGACCAAAAACCAAGATGGAGACGATTAAAAACCAAGATGGAGACGACTAAAAACCAAGATGGAGACGGAAAACAACCAAGATGGAGACGACCAAAAACCAAGATGGAGACGACCAAAAACCAAGATGGAGACGGACAACAACCAAGATGGAGACAACTAAAAACCAAGATGGAGACGGAAAACAACCAAGATGGAGACGACCAAAAACCAAGATGGAGACGGACAACAACCAAGATGGAGACGACTAAAAACCAAGATGGAGACGGAAAACAACCAAGATGGAGACGACCAAAAACCAAGATGGAGACGACCAAAAACCAAGATGGAGACGGACAACAACCAAGATGGAGACGACTAAAAACCAAGATGGAGACGGAAAACAACCAAGATGGAGACGACCAAAAACCAAGATGGAGACGACCAAAAACCAAGATGGAGACGGACAACAACCAAGATGGAGACGACTAAAAACCAAGATGGAGACGACTAAAGACCAAGATGGAGATGACCAAAAACCAAGATGGAGACGATTAAAAACCAAGATGGAGACGACCAAAAACCAAGATGGAGACGGAAAACAACCAAGATGGAGACGACCAAAAACCAAGATAGAGATGGACACCAACCAAGATGGAGACGACCAAAAACCAAGATGGAAACGATTAAAAACCAAGATGGAGACGACCAAAAACCAAGATGGAGACGGACACCAACCAAGATGGAGACGACCAAAAACCAAGATGGAGACGACCAAAAACCAAGATGGAGACAACTAAAAACCAAGATGGAGACGGACAACAACCAAGAAGGAGACGACCAAACACCAAGATGGAGACGACTAAAAACCAAGATGGAGACGGAAAACAACCAAGGAGACGACCAAACACCAAGATGGAGACGACCAAAAACCAAGATGGAGACGACCAAAAACCAAGATGGAGACGACCAAAAACCAAGATGGAGACGGAAAACAACCAAGATGGAGACGACCAAAGACCAAGATGGAGACGACTAAAAACCAAAGATGGAGATGACCAAAAACCAAGATGGAGACGGAAAACAACCAAGATGGAGACGACCAAACACCAAGATGGAGACGACCAAAAACCAAGATGGAGACGGACAACAACCAAGAAGGAGACGACCAAAAACCAAGATGGAGACGACTAAAAACCAAGATGGAGATGGACACCAACCAAGATGGAGACGACTAAAAACCAAGATGGAGACGACCAAAAACCAAGATGGAGACGACCAAAAACCAAGATGGAGACGATTAAAAACCAAGATGGAGACGACTAAAAACCAAGATGGAGACGACTAAAAACCAAGATGGAGACGACTAAAAACCAAGATGGAGACGACCAAAAACCAAGATGGAGACGACTAAAAACCGAGATGGAGACGGACAACAACCAAGATGGAGACGACTAAAAACCAAGATGGAGACGACCAAAAACCGAGATGGAGACGATTAAAAACGAAGATGGAGACGACTAAAAACCGAGATGGAGACGGACAACAACCAAGATGGAGACGACTAAAAACCAAGATGGAGATGGACACCAACCAAGATGGAGACGACTAAAAACCAAGATGGAGACGACCAAAAACCAAGATGGAGACGACCAAAAACCAAGATGGAGACGACTAAAAACCAAGATGGAGACGGAAAACAACCAAGATGGAGACGATTAAAAACCAAGATGGAGATGACCAAAAACCAAGATGGAGACGGAAAACAACCAAGATGGAGACGACCAAACACCAAGATGGAGACGACCAAAAACCAAGATGGAGACGGACAACAACCAAGAAGGAGACGACCAAAAACCAAGATGGAGACGACTAAAAACCAAGATGGAGATGGACACCAACCAAGATGGAGACGACTAAAAACCAAGATGGAGACGACCAAAAACCAAGATGGAGACGACCAAAAACCAAGATGGAGACGATTAAAAACCAAGATGGAGACGACTAAAAACCAAGATGGAGACGACTAAAAACCAAGATGGAGACGACTAAAAACCAAGATGGAGACGACCAAAAACCAAGATGGAGACGACTAAAAACCGAGATGGAGACGGACAACAACCAAGATGGAGACGACTAAAAACCAAGATGGAGACGACCAAAAACCGAGATGGAGACGATTAAAAACGAAGATGGAGACGACTAAAAACCGAGATGGAGACGGACAACAACCAAGATGGAGACGACTAAAAACCAAGATGGAGATGGACACCAACCAAGATGGAGACGACTAAAAACCAAGATGGAGACGACCAAAAACCAAGATGGAGACGACCAAAAACCAAGATGGAGACGATTAAAAACCAAGATGGAGACGACTAAAAACCAAGATGGAGACGACTAAAAACCAAGATGGAGACGACCAAAAACCAAGATGGAGACGACTAAAAACCAAGATGGAGATGGACACCAACCAAGATGGAGACGACCAAAAACCAAGATGGAGATGGACACCAACCAAGATGGAGACGGACACCAACCAAGATGGAGACGACCAAAAACCAAGATGGAGATGACCAAAAACCAAGATGGAGATGGACACCAACCAAGATGGAGACGACCAAAAACCAAGATGGAGATGACCAAAAACCAAGATGGAGACGATTAAAAACCAAGATGGAGATGACCAAAAACCAAGATGGAGACGGAAAACAACCAAGATGGAGACGACCAAAAACCAAGATGGAGACGACCAAAAACCAAGATGGAGATTGACACCAACCAAGATGGAGACGACCAAAAACCAAGATGGAGATGACCAAAAACCAAGATGGAGACGATTAAAAACCAAGATGGAGATGACCAAAAACCAAGATGGAGACGGAAAACAACCAAGATGGAGACGACCAAAAACCAAGATGGAGATGGACACCAACCAAGATGGAGACGACCAAAAACCAAGATGTAGACGACCAAAAACCAAGATGGAGACGGACAACAACCAAGATGGAGACGACTAAAAACCAAGATGGAGATGACCAAAAACCAAGATGGAGACGACCAAAAACCAAGATGGAGATGGACACCAACCAAGATGGAGACGACCAAAAACCAAGATGGAGACGACTAAAAACCAAGATGGAGACGACCAAAAACCAAGATGGAGATGGACACCAACCAAGATGGAGACGACCAAAAACCAAGATGGAGACGACCAAAAACCAAGATGGAGACGATTAAAAACCAAGATGGAGACGACCAAAAACCAAGATTGAGACGGAAAACAACCAAGATGGAGACGACCAAAAACCAAGATGGAGACGACCAAATACCAAGATGGAGACGGACAACAACCAAGATGGAGACGACTAAAAACCAAGATGGAGACGGAAAACAACCAAGATGGAGACGACCAAAAACCAAGATGGAGACGACCAAAAACCAAGATGGAGACGGACAACAACCAAGAAGGAGACGACTAAAAACCAAGATGGAGACGGAAAACAACCAAGATGGAGACGACCAAAAACCAAGATGGAGACGGACAACAACCAAGATGGAGACGACTAAAAACCAAGATGGAGACGACTAAAGACCAAGATGGAGATGACCAAAAACCAAGATGGAGACGATTAAAAACCAAGATGGAGACGACCAAAAACCAAGATGGAGACGGAAAACAACCAAGATGGAGACGACCAAAAACCAAGATGGAGATGGACACCAACCAAGATGGAGACGACCAAAAACCAAGATGGAGACGATTAAAAACCAAGATGGAGACGACCAAAAACCAAGATGGAGACGGACACCAACCAAGATGGAGACGACCAAAAACCAAGATGGAGACGACCAAAAACCAAGATGGAGACAACTAAAAACCAAGATGGAGACGGACAACAACCAAGAAGGAGACGACCAAACACCAAGATGGAGACGACTAAAAACCAAGATGGAGACGGAAAACAACCAAGAAGGAGACGACCAAACACCAAGATGGAGACGACCAAAAACCAAGATGGAGACGACCAAAAACCAAGATGGAGACGACCAAAAACCAAGATGGAGACGACCAAAAACCAAGATGGAGACGGACACCAACCAAGATGGAGACGACCAAAAACCAAGATGGAGACGACCAAAAACCAAGATGGAGACAACTAAAAACCAAGATGGAGACGGACAACAACCAAGAAGGAGACGACCAAACACCAAGATGGAGACGACTAAAAACCAAGATGGAGACGGAAAACAACCAAGAAGGAGACGACCAAACACCAAGATGGAGACGACCAAAAACCAAGATGGAGACGACCAAAAACCAAGATGGAGACGACCAAAAACCAAGATGGAGACGACCAAAAACCAAGATGGAGACGGACACCAACCAAGATGGAGACGACCAAAAACCAAGATGGAGACGACCAAAAACCAAGATGGAGACAACTAAAAACCAAGATGGAGACGGACAACAACCAAGAAGGAGACGACCAAACACCAAGATGGAGACGACTGAAAACCAAGATGGAGACGACCAAAAACCAAGATGGAGACGACCAAAAACCAAGATGGAGACGACCAAAAACCAAGATGGAGACGACCAAAAACCAAGATGGAGACAACTAAAAACCAAGATGGAGACGGACAACAACCAAGAAGGAGACGACCAAACACCAAGATGGAGACGACTAAAAACCAAGATGGAGACGACCAAAAACCAAGATGGAGACGACCAAAAACCAAGATGGAGACGACCAAAAACCAAGATGGAGACGACCAAAAACCAAGATGGAGACGACCAAAAACCAAGATGGAGATGGAAAACAACCAAGATGGAGACGACCAAAGACCAAGATGGAGACGACTAAAAACCAAGATGGAGACGGAAAACAACCAAGATGGAGACGATTAAAAACCAAGATGGAGATGACCAAAAACCAAGATGGAGACGGAAAACAACCAAGATGGAGACGACCAAAAACCAAGATGGAGATGACCAAACACCAAGATGGAGACGACCAAAAACCAAGATGGAGACGGACAACAACCAAGAAGGAGACGACCAAAAACCATGATGGAGACGACTAAAAACCAAGATGGAGATGGACACCAACCAAGATGGAGACGATTAAAAACCAAGATGGAGACGACTAAAAACCAAGATGGAGACGACCAAAAACCAAGATGGAGACGACTAAAAACCAAGATGGAGATGGACACCAACCAAGATGGAGACGATTAAAAACCAAGATGGAGACGACTAAAAACCAAGATGGAGACGACTAAAAACCAAGATGGAGACGACTAAAAACCAAGATGGAGACGACCAAAAACCAAGATGGAGACGACTAAAAACCAAGATGGAGACGATTAAAAACCAAGATGGAGACGACCAAAAACCAAGATGTAGACGGAAAACAACCAAGATGGAGACGACCAAAAACCAAGATGGAGACGACCAAAAACCAAGATGGAGACGGACAACAACCAAGATGGAGACGATTAAAAACCAAGATGGAGACGACCAAAAACCAAGATGGAGACGGACACCAACCAAGATGGAGACGACCAAAAACCAAGATGGAGACGACCAAAAACCAAGATGGAGACAACTAAAAACCAAGATGGAGACGGACAACAACCAAGAAGGAGACGACCAAACACCAAGATGGAGACGACCAAAAACCAAGATGGAGACGACCAAAAACCAAGATGGAGACGACCAAAAACCAAGATGGAGACGACCAAAAACCAAGATGGAGACGGAAAACAACCAAGATGGAGACGACCAAAGACCAAGATGGAGACGACTAAAAACCAAGATGGAGACGGAAAACAACCAAGATGGAGACGATTAAAAACCAAGATGGAAATGACCAAAAACCAAGATGGAGACGGAAAACAACCAAGATGGAGACGACCAAAAACCAAGATGAAGATGACCAAACACCAAGATGGAGACGACCAAAAACCAAGATGGAGACGGACAACAACCAAGAAGGAGACGACCAAAAACCATGATGGAGACGACTAAAAACCAAGATGGAGATGGACACCAACCAAGATGGAGACGACTAAAAACCAAGATGGAGACGACCAAAAACCAAGATGGAGACGACTAAAAACCAAGATGGAGACGACTAAAAACCGAGATGGAGACGGACAACAACCAAGATGGAGACGACTAAAAACCAAGATGGAGACGACTAAAAACCAAGATGGAGACGACTAAAAACCAAGATGGAGACGACCAAAAACCAAGATGGAGACGACTAAAAACCGAGATGGAGACGGACAACAACCAAGATGGAGACGACTAAAAACCAAGATGGAGACGACCAAAAACCAAGATGGAGACGATTAAAAACCAAGATGGAGACGACTAAAAACCGAGATGGAGACGGACAACAACCAAGATGGAGACGACTAAAAACCAAGATGGAGATGGACACCAACCAAGATGGAGACGACTAAAAACCAAGATGGAGACGACCAAAAACCAAGATGGAGACGACCAAAAACCAAGATGGAGACGATTAAAAACCAAGATGGAGACAACTAAAAACCAAGATGGAGACGACTATAAACCAAGATGGAGATGACCAAAAACCAAGATGGAGACGACTAAAAACCAAGATGGAGATGGACACCAACCAAGATGGAGACGACCAAAAACCAAGATGGAGATGGACACCAACCAAGATGGAGACGGACACCAACCAAGATGGAGACGACCAAAAACCAAGATGGAGATGACCAAAAACCAAGATGGAGACGATTAAAAACCAAGATGGAGATGACCAAAAACCAAGATGGAGACGGAAAACAACCAAGATGGAGACGACCAAAAACCAAGATGGAGACGACCAAAAACCAAGATGTAGATGGACACCAACCAAGATGGAGACGACCAAAAACCAAGATGGAGATGACCAAAAACCAAGATGGAGACGATTAAAAACCAAGATGGAGACGACCAAAAACCAAGATGGAGACGACCAAAAACCAAGATGGAGACGGACACCAACCAAGATGGAGACGGACAACAACCAAGAAGGAGACGACCAAACACCAAGATGGAGACGACTAAAAACCAAGATGGAGACGGAAAACAACCAAGAAGGAGACGACCAAACACCAAGATGGAGACGACCAAAAACCAAGATGGAGACGACCAAAAACCAAGATGGAGACGACCAAAAACCAAGATGGAGACGACCAAAAACCAAGATGGAGACGGACACCAACCAAGATGGAGACGACCAAAAACCAAGATGGAGACGACCAAAAACCAAGATGGAGACAACTAAAAACCAAGATGGAGACGGACAACAACCAAGAAGGAGACGACCAAACACCAAGATGGAGACGACTAAAAACCAAGATGGAGACGACCAAAAACCAAGATGGAGACGACCAAAAACCAAGATGGAGACGACCAAAAACCAAGATGGAGACGACCAAAAACCAAGATGGAGACAACTAAAAACCAAGATGGAGACGGACAACAACCAAGAAGGAGACGACCAAACACCAAGATGGAGACGACTAAAAACCAAGATGGAGACGACCAAAAACCAAGATGGAGACGACCAAAAACCAAGATGGAGACGACCAAAAACCAAGATGGAGACGACCAAAAACCAAGATGGAGATGGAAAACAACCAAGATGGAGACGACCAAAGACCAAGATGGAGACGACTAAAAACCAAGATGGAGACGGAAAACAACCAAGATGGAGACGATTAAAAACCAAGATGGAGATGACCAAAAACCAAGATGGAGACGGAAAACAACCAAGATGGAGACGACCAAAAACCAAGATGGAGATGACCAAACACCAAGATGGAGACGACCAAAAACCAAGATGGAGACGGACAACAACCAAGAAGGAGACGACCAAAAACCATGATGGAGACGACTAAAAACCAAGATGGAGATGGACACCAACCAAGATGGAGACGATTAAAAACCAAGATGGAGACGACTAAAAACCAAGATGGAGACGACCAAAAACCAAGATGGAGACGACTAAAAACCAAGATGGAGATGGACACCAACCAAGATGGAGACGATTAAAAACCAAGATGGAGACGACTAAAAACCAAGATGGAGACGACTAAAAACCAAGATGGAGACGACTAAAAACCAAGATGGAGACGACCAAAAACCAAGATGGAGACGACTAAAAACCAAGATGGAGACGATTAAAAACCAAGATGGAGACGACCAAAAACCAAGATGGAGACGGAAAACAACCAAGATGGAGACGACCAAAAACCAAGATGGAGACGACCAAAAACCAAGATGGAGACGGACAACAACCAAGATGGAGACGACTAAAAACCAAGATGGAGACGGAAAACAACCAAGATGGAGACGACCAAAATCCAAGATGGAGACGACCAAAAACCAAGATGGACACGGACAACAACCAAGATGGAGACGACTAAAATCCAAGATGGAGACGGAAAACAACCAAGATGGAGACGACCAAAAACCAAGATGGAGACGACCAAAAACCAAGATGGAGACGGACAACAACCAAGATGGAGACGACTAAAAACCAAGATGGAGACGACTAAAGACCAAGATGGAGATGACCAAAAACCAAGATGGAGACGATTAAAAACCAAGATGGAGACGACCAAAAACCAAGATGGAGACGGAAAACAACCAAGATGGAGACGACCAAAAACCAAGATGGAGATGGACACCAACCAAGATGGAGACGACCAAAAACCAAGATGGAGACGATTAAAAACCAAGATGGAGACGACCAAAAACCAAGATGGAGACGGACACCAACCAAGATGGAGACGACCAAAAACCAAGATGGAGACGACCAAAAACCAAGATGGAGACAACTAAAAACCAAGATGGAGACGGACAACAACCAAGAAGGAGACGACCAAACACCAAGATGGAGACGACTAAAAACCAAGATGGAGACGGAAAACAACCAAGAAGGAGACGACCAAACACCAAGATGGAGACGACCAAAAACCAAGATGGAGACGACCAAAAACCAAGATGGAGACGACCAAAAACCAAGATGGAGACGGAAAACAACCAAGATGGAGACGATTAAAAACCAAGATGGAGACGACCAAAAACCAAGATGGAGACGGACACCAACCAAGATGGAGACGACCAAAAACCAAGATGGAGACGACCAAAAACCAAGATGGAGACAACTAAAAACCAAGATGGAGACGGACAACAACCAAGAAGGAGACGACCAAACACCAAGATGGAGACGACTAAAAACCAAGATGGAGACGGAAAACAACCAAGAAGGAGACGACCAAACACCAAGATGGAGACGACCAAAAACCAAGATGGAGACGACCAAAAACCAAGATGGAGACGACCAAAAACCAAGATGGAGACGACCAAAAACCAAGATGGAGACGACCAAAAACCAAGATGGAGACGATTAAAAACCAAGATGGAGGCGACCAAAAACCAAGATGGAGACGGACACCAACCAAGATGGAGACGACCAAAAACCAAGATGGAGACGACCAAAATCCAAGATGGAGACAACTAAAAACCAAGATGGAGACGGACAACAACCAAGAAGGAGACGACCAAACACCAAGATGGAGACGACCAAAAACCAAGATGGAGACGACCAAAAACCAAGATGGAGACGACCAAAAACCAAGATGGAGACGACCAAAAACCAAGATGGAGACGGAAAACAACCAAGATGGAGACGACCAAAGACCAAGATGGAGACGACTAAAAACCAAGATGGAGACGGAAAACAACCAAGATGGAGACGATTAAAAACCAAGATGGAGATGACCAAAAACCAAGATGGAGACGGAAAACAACCAAGATGGAGACGACCAAAAACCAAGATGAAGATGACCAAACACCAAGATGGAGACGACCAAAAACCAAGATGGAGACGGACAACAACCAAGAAGGAGACGACCAAAAACCATGATGGAGACGACTAAAAACCAAGATGGAGATGGACACCAACCAAGATGGAGACGACTAAAAACCAAGATGGAGACGACCAAAAACCAAGATGGAGACGACTAAAAACCAAGATGGAGACGACTAAAAACCGAGATGGAGACGGACAACAACCAAGATGGAGACGACTAAAACCAAGATGGAGACGACTAAAAACCAAGATGGAGACGACTAAAAACCAAGATGGAGACGACTAAAAACCAAGATGGAGACGACCAAAAACCAAGATGGAGACGACTAAAAACCGAGATGGAGACGGACAACAACCAAGATGGAGACGACTAAAAACCAAGATGGAGACGACCAAAAACCAAGATGGAGACGATTAAAAACCAAGATGGAGACGACTAAAAACCGAGATGGAGACGGACAACAACCAAGATGGAGACGACTAAAAACCAAGATGGAGATGGACACCAACCAAGATGGAGACGACTAAAAACCAAGATGGAGACGACCAAAAACCAAGATGGAGACGACCAAAAACCAAGATGGAGACGATTAAAAACCAAGATGGAGACAACTAAAAACCAAGATGGAGACGACTATAAACCAAGATGGAGACGACCAAAAACCAAGATGGAGACGACTAAAAACCAAGATGGAGATGGACACCAACCAAGATGGAGACGACCAAAAACCAAGATGGAGATGGACACCAACCAAGATGGAGACGGACACCAACCAAGATGGAGACGACCAAAAACCAAGATGGAGATGACCAAAAACCAAGATGGAGACGATTAAAAACCAAGATGGAGACGACCAAAAACCAAGATGGAGACGACCAAAAACCAAGATGTAGATGGACACCAACCAAGATGGAGACGACCAAAAACCAAGATGGAGATGACCAAAAACCAAGATGGAGACGATTAAAAACCAAGATGGAGATGACCAAAAACCAAGATGGAGACGGAAAACAACCAAGATGGAGACGACCAAAAACCAAGATGGAGATGGACACCTACCAAGATGGAGACGACCAAAAACCAAGATGTAGACGACCAAAAACCAAGATGGAGACGGACAACAACCAAGATGGAGACGATTAAAAACCAAGATGGAGACGACTAAAAACCAAGATGGAGACGACCAAAAACCAAGATGGAGACGACCAAAAACCAAGATGGAGATGGACACCAACCAAGATGGAGACGACCAAAAACCAAGATGGAGACGACTAAAAACCAAGATGGAGACGACCAAAAACCAAGATGGAGATGGACACCAACGAAGATGGAGACGACCAAAAACCAAGATGGAGACGACCAAAAACCAAGATGGAGACGATTAAAAACCAAGATGGAGACGACCAAAAACCAAGATGGAGACGGAAAACAACCAAGATGGAGACAACTAAAAACCAAGATGGAGACGACCAAAAACCAAGATGGAGATGGACACCAACCAAGATGGAGACGACCAAAAACCAAGATGGAGACGACCAAAAACCAAGATGGAGATGGACAACAACCAAGATGGAGACGACTAAAAACCAAGATGGAGACGGAACACAACCAAGATGGAGACGACCAAAAACCAAGATGGAGACGGACAACAACCAAGATGGAGACGACTAAAAACCAAGATGGAGACGGAAAACAACCAAGATGGAGACGACCAAAAACCAAGATGGAGACGATCAAAAACCAAGATGGAGACTGACAACAACCAAGATGGAGACGACTAAAATCCAAGATGGAGACGACTAAAGACCAAGATGGAGATGACCAAAAACCAAGATGGAGACGATTAAAAACCAAGATGGAGACGGAAAACAACCAAGATGGAGACGATTAAAAACCAAGATGGAGACGACCAAAAACCAAGATTGAGATGGACACCAACCAAGATGGAGACGACCAAAAACCAAGATGGAGACGACCAAAAACCAAGATGGAGACGATTAAAAACCAAGATGGAGACGACCAAAAACCAAGATGGAGACGGAAAACAACCAAGATGGAGACAACTAAAAACCAAGATGGAGACGACCAAAAACCAAGATGGAGATGGACACCAACCAAGATGGAGACGACCAAAAACCAAGATGGAGACGACCAAAAACCAAGATGGAGACGGACAACAACCAAGATGGAGACGACTAAAAACCAAGATGGAGACGGAAAACAACCAAGATGGAGACGACCAAAAACCAAGATGGAGACGGACAACAACCAAGATGGAGACGACTAAAAACCAAGATGGAGACGGAAAACAACCAAGATGGAGACGACCAAAAACCAAGATGGAGACGATCAAAAACCAAGATGGAGACTGACAACAACCAAGATGGAGACGACTAAAAACCAAGATGGAGACGACTAAAGACCAAGATGGAGATGACCAAAAACCAAGATGGAGACGATTAAAAACCAAGATGGAGATGACCAAAAACCAAGATGGAGACGGAAAACAACCAAGATGGAGACGACCAAAAACCAAGATGGAGATGGACACCAACCAAGATGGAGACGACCAAAAACCAAGATGTAGACGACCAAAAACCAAGATGGAGACGGACAACAACCAAGATGGAGACGATTAAAAACCAAGATGGAGACGACTAAAAACCAAGATGGAGACGACCAAAAACCAAGATGGAGACGACCAAAAACCAAGATGGAGATGGACTCCAACCAAGATGGAGACGACCAAAAACCAAGATGGAGACGACTAAAAACCAAGATGGAGACGACCAAAAACCAAGATGGAGATGGACACCAACCAAGATGGAGACGACCAAAAACCAAGATGGAGACGACCAAAAACCAAGATGGAGACGATTAAAAACCAAGATGGAGACGACCAAAAACCAAGATGGAGACGGAAAACAACCAAGATGGAGACAACTAAAAACCAAGATGGAGACGACCAAAAACCAAGATGGAGATGGACACCAACCAAGATGGAGACGACCAAAAACCAAGATGGAGACGACCAAAAACCAAGATGGAGATGGACAACAACCAAGATGGAGACGACTAAAAACCAAGATGGAGACGGAAAACAACCAAGATGGAGACGACCAAAAACCAAGATGGAGACGGACAACAACCAAGATGGAGACGACTAAAAACCAAGATGGAGACGGAAAACAACCAAGATGGAGACGACCAAAAACCAAGATGGAGACGATCAAAAACCAAGATGGAGACTGACAACAACCAAGATGGAGACGACTAAAAACCAAGATGGAGACGACTAAAGACCAAGATGGAGATGACCAAAAACCAAGATGGAGACGATTAAAAACCAAGATGGAGACGGAAAACAACCAAGATGGAGACGATTAAAAACCAAGATGGAGACGACCAAAAACCAAGATGGAGATGGACACCAACCAAGATGGAGACGACCAAAAACCAAGATGGAGACGACCAAAAACCAAGATGGAGACGATTAAAAACCAAGATGGAGACGACCAAAAACCAAGATGGAGACGGAAAACAACCAAGATGGAGACAACTAAAAACCAAGATGGAGACGACCAAAAACCAAGATGGAGATGGACACCAACCAAGATGGAGACGACCAAAAACCAAGATGGAGACGACCAAAAACCAAGATGGAGACGGACAACAACCAAGATGGAGACGACTAAAAACCAAGATGGAGATGGAAAACAACCAAGATGGAGACGACCAAAAACCAAGATGGAGACGGACAACAACCAAGATGGAGACGACTAAAAACCAAGATGGAGACGGAAAACAACCAAGATGGAGACGACCAAAAACCAAGATGTAGACGACCAAAAACCAAGATGGAGACGGACAACAACCAAGATGGAGACGATTAAAAACCAAGATGGAGACGACTAAAAACCAAGATGGAGACGACCAAAAACCAAGATGGAGACGACCAAAAACCAAGATGGAGATGGACTCCAACCAAGATGGAGACGACCAAAAACCAAGATGGAGACGACTAAAAACCAAGATGGAGACGACTAAAAACCAAGATGGAGACGACCAAAAACCAAGATGGAGACGACCAAAAACCAAGATGGAGATGGACTCCAACCAAGATGGAGACGACCAAAAACCAAGATGGAGACGACTAAAAACCAAGATGGAGACGACCAAAAACCAAGATGGAGATGGACACCAACCAAGATGGAGACGACCAAAAACCAAGATGGAGACGACCAAAAACCAAGATGGAGACGATTAAAAACCAAGATGGAGACGACCAAAAACCAAGATGGAGACGGAAAACAACCAGGATGGAGACAACTAAAAACCAAGATGGAGACGACCAAAAACCAAGATGGAGATGGACACCAACCAAGATGGAGACGACCAAAAACCAAGATGGAGACGACCAAAAACCAAGATGGAGATGGACAACAACCAAGATGGAGACGACTAAAAACCAAGATGGAGACGGAAAACAACCAAGATGGAGACGACCAAAAACCAAGATGGAGACGGACAACAACCAAGATGGAGACGACTAAAAACCAAGATGGAGACGGAAAACAACCAAGATGGAGACGACCAAAAACCAAGATGGAGACGATCAAAAACCAAGATGGAGACTGACAACAACCAAGATGGAGACGACTAAAAACCAAGATGGAGACGACTAAAGACCAAGATGGAGATGACCAAAAACCAAGATGGAGACGATTAAAAACCAAGATGGAGACGGAAAACAACCAAGATGGAGACGATTAAAAACCAAGATGGAGACGACCAAAAACCAAGATGGAGATGGACACCAACCAAGATGGAGACGACCAAAAACCAAGATGGAGACGACCAAAAACCAAGATGGAGACGATTAAAAACCAAGATGGAGACGACCAAAAACCAAGATGGAGACGGAAAACAACCAAGATGGAGACAACTAAAAACCAAGATGGAGACGACCAAAAACCAAGATGGAGATGGACACCAACCAAGATGGAGACGACCAAAAACCAAGATGGAGACGACCAAAAACCAAGATGGAGACGGACAACAACCAAGATGGAGACGACTAAAAACCAAGATGGAGATGGAAAACAACCAAGATGGAGACGACCAAAAACCAAGATGGAGACGGACAACAACCAAGATGGAGACGACTAAAAACCAAGATGGAGACGGAAAACAACCAAGATGGAGACGACCAAAAACCAAGATGGAGACGATCAAAAACCAAGATGGAGACTGACAACAACCAAGATGGAGACGACTAAAAACCAAGATGGAGACGACTAAAGACCAAGATGGAGATGACCAAAAACCAAGATGGAGACGACTAAAAACCAAGATGGAGACGGAAAACAACCAAGATGGAGACGATTAAAAACCAAGATGGAGATGACCAAAAACCAAGATGGAGACGGAAAACAACCAAGATGGAGACGACCAAAAACCAAGATGAAGATGACCAAACACCAAGATGGAGACGACCAAAAACCAAGATGGAGACGGACAACAACCAAGAAGGAGACGACCAAAAACCATGATGGAGACGACTAAAAACCAAGATGGAGATGGACACCAACCAAGATGGAGACGACTAAAAACCAAGATGGAGACGACCAAAAACCAAGATGGAGACGACTAAAAACCAAGATGGAGACGACTAAAAACCAAGATGGAGACGACCAAAAACCAAGATGGAGACGACTAAAAACCGAGATGGAGACGGACAACAACCAAGATGGAGACGACTAAAAACCAAGATGGAGACGACCAAAAACCAAGATCGAGACGATTAAAAACCAAGATGGAGACGACTAAAAACCGAGATGGAGACGGACAACAACCAAGATGGAGACGACTAAAAACCAAGATGGAGATGGACACCAACCAAGATGGAGACGACTAAAAACCAAGATGGAGACGACCAAAAACCAAGATGGAGACGACCAAAAACCAAGATGGAGACGATTAAAAACCAAGATGGAGACGACTAAAAACCAAGATGGAGACGACTATAAACCAAGATGGAGACGACCAAAAACCAAGATGGAGACGACTAAAAACCAAGATGGAGATGGACACCAACCAAGATGGAGACGACCAAAAACCAAGATGGAGATGGACACCAACCAAGATGGAGACGGACACCAACCAAGATGGAGACGACCAAAAACCAAGATGGAGATGACCAAAAACCAAGATGGAGACGATTAAAAACCAAGATGGAGATGACCAAAAACCAAGATGGAGACGGAAAACAACCAAGATGGAGACGACCAAAAACCAAGATGGAGACGACCAAAAACCAAGATGGAGATGGACACCAACCAAGATGGAGACGACCAAAAACCAAGATGGAGATGACCAAAAACCAAGATGGAGACGATTAAAAACCAAGATGGAGATGACCAAAAACCAAGATGGAGACGGAAAACAACCAAGATGGAGACGACCAAAAACCAAGATGGAGATGGACACCAACCAAGATGGAGACGACCAAAAACCAAGATGTAGACGACCAAAAACCAAGATGGAGACGGACAACAACCAAGATGGAGACGATTAAAAACCAAGATGGAGACGACTAAAAACCAAGATGGAGACGACCAAAAACCAAGATGGAGACGACCAAAAACCAAGATGGAGATGGACACCAACCAAGATGGAGACGACCAAAAACCAAGATGGAGACGACTAAAAACCAAGATGGAGACGACCAAAAACCAAGATGGAGATGGACACCAACCAAGATGGAGACGACCAAAAACCAAGATGGAGACGACCAAAAACCAAGATGGAGACGATTAAAAACCAAGATGGAGACGACCAAAAACCAAGATGGAGACGGAAAACAACCAAGATGGAGACAACTAAAAACCAAGATGGAGACGACCAAAAACCAAGATGGAGATTGACACCAACCAAGATGGAGACGACCAAAAACCAAGATGGAGACGACCAAAAACCAAGATGGAGACGGACAACAACCAAGATGGAGACGACTAAAAACCAAGATGGAGACGGAAAACAACCAAGATGGAGACGACCAAAAACCAAGATGGAGACGGACAACAACCAAGATGGAGACGACTAAAAACCAAGATGGAGACGGAAAACAACCAAGATGGAGACGACCAAAAACCAAGATGGAGACGATCAAAAACCAAGATGGAGACTGACAACAACCAAGATGGAGACGACTAAAAACCAAGATGGAGACGACTAAAGACCAAGATGGAGATGACCAAAAACCAAGATGGAGACGATTAAAAACCAAGATGGAGACGACCAAAAACCAAGATGGAGACGGAAAACAACCAAGATGGAGACGACCAAAAACCAAGATGGAGACGGACAACAACCAAGATGGAGACGACTAAAAACCAAGATGGAGACGACCAAAAACCAAGATGGAGACGACTAAAAACCAAGATGGAGACGATTAAAAACCAAGATGGAGACGACTAAAAACCAAGATGGAGACGACCAAAAACCAAGATGGAGACGATTAAAAACCAAGATGGAGACGATTAAAAACCAAGATGGAGACTACTAAAAACCAAGATGGAGACGACCAAAAACCAAGATGGAGATGGACACCAACCAAGATGGAGACGACCAAAAACCAAGATCGAGACGACTAAAAACCAAGATGGAGACGACTAAAAACCAAGATGGAGACGACCAAAAACCAAGATGGAGACGACTAAAAACCAAGATGGAGACGACCAAAAACCAAGATGGAGACGACTAAAAACCAAGATGGAGACGACTAAAAACCAAGATGGAGACGATTAAAAACCAAGATGGAGACGACTAAAAACCAAGATGGAGACGACCAAAAACCAAGATGGAGACGACTAAAAACCAAGATGGAGATGGACACCAACCAAGATGGAGACGACCAAAAACCAAGATGGAGATGGACACCAACCAAGATGGAGACGACCAAAAACCAAGATGGAGATGACCAAAAACCAAGATGGAGACGACCAAAAACCAAGATGGAGATGACCAAAAACCAAGATGGAGACGACCAAAAACCAAGATGGAGATGGACACCAACCAAGATGGAGACAACCAAAAACCAAGATGGAGATGACCAAAAACCAAGATGGAGACGATTAAAAACCAAGATGGAGACGATTAAAAACCAAGATGGAGACGGACAACAACCAAGATGGAGACGACTAAAAACCAAGATGGAGACGATTAAAAACCAAGATGGAGACGACTAAAAACCAAGATGGAGACGACCAAAAACCAAGATGGAGACGACCAAAAACCAAGATGGAGATGGACACCAACCAAGATGGAGACGACCAAAAACCAAGATGGAGACGACTAAAAACCAAGATGGAGACGACCAAAAACCAAGATGGAGATGGACACCAACCAAGATGGAGACGACCACAAACCAAGATGGAGACGACCAAAAACCAAGATGGAGACGATTAAAAACCAAGATGGAGACGACCAAAAACCAAGATGGAGACGGAAAACAACCAAGATGGAGACGACCAAAAACCAAGATGGAGACGACTAAAAACCAAGATGGAGACGACCACAAACCAAGATGGAGACGACCAAAAACCAAGATGGAGACGATTAAAAACCAAGATGGAGACGACCAAAAACCAAGATGGAGATGGACACCAACCAAGATGGAGACGACCAAAAACCAAGATGGAGACGACTAAAAACCAAGATGGAGACGACCAAAAACCAAGATGGAGATGGACACCAACCAAGATGGAGACGACCACAAACCAAGATGGAGACGACCAAAAACCAAGATGGAGACGATTAAAAACCAAGATGGAGACGACCAAAAACCAAGATGGAGACGGAAAACAACCAAGATGGAGACGACCAAAAACCAAGATGGAGACGACCAAAAACCAAGATGGATACGGACAACAACCAAGATGGAGACGACCAAAAACCAAGATGGAGACGGAAAACAACCAAGATGGAGACAACTAAAAACCAAGATGGAGACGACCAAAAACCAAGATGGAGATGGACACCAACCAAGATGGAGACGACCAAAAACCAAGATGGAGACGACCAAAAACCAAGATGGAGATGGACAACAACCAAGATGGAGACGACTAAAAACCAAGATGGAGACGGAAAACAACCAAGATGGAGACGACCAAAAACCAAGATGGAGACGGACAACAACCAAGATGGAGACGACTAAAAACCAAGATGGAGACGGAAAACAACCAAGATGGAGACGACCAAAAACCAAGATGGAGACGATCAAAAACCAAGATGGAGACTGACAACAACCAAGATGGAGACGACTAAAAACCAAGATGGAGACGACTAAAGACCAAGATGGAGATGACCAAAAACCAAGATGGAGACGATTAAAAACCAAGATGGAGACGGAAAACAACCAAGATGGAGACGATTAAAAACCAAGATGGAGACGACCAAAAACCAAGATGGAGATGGACACCAACCAAGATGGAGACGACCAAAAACCAAGATGGAGACGACCAAAAACCAAGATGGAGACGATTAAAAACCAAGATGGAGACGACCAAAAACCAAGATGGAGACGGAAAACAACCAAGATTGAGACAACTAAAAACCAAGATGGAGACGACCAAAAACCAAGATGGAGATGGACACCAACCAAGATGGAGACGACCAAAAACCAAGATGGAGACGACCAAAAACCAAGATGGAGACGGACAACAACCAAGATGGAGACGACTAAAAACCAAGATGGAGATGGAAAACAACCAAGATGGAGACGACCAAAAACCAAGATGGAGACGGACAACAACCAAGATGGAGACGACTAAAAACCAAGATGGAGACGGAAAACAACCAAGATGGAGACGACCAAAAACCAAGATGGAGACGATCAAAAACCAAGATGGAGACTGACAACAACCAAGATGGAGACGACTAAAAACCAAGATGGAGACGACTAAAGACCAAGATGGAGATGACCAAAAACCAAGATGGAGACGACTAAAAACCAAGATGGAGACGGAAAACAACCAAGATGGAGACGATTAAAAACCAAGATGGAGATGACCAAAAACCAAGATGGAGACGGAAAACAACCAAGATGGAGACGACCAAAAACCAAGATGAAGATGACCAAACACCAAGATGGAGACGACCAAAAACCAAGATGGAGACGGACAACAACCAAGAAGGAGACGACCAAAAACCATGATGGAGACGACTAAAAACCAAGATGGAGATGGACACCAACCAAGATGGAGACGACTAAAAACCAAGATGGAGACGACCAAAAACCAAGATGGAGACGACTAAAAACCAAGATGGAGACGACTAAAAACCAAGATGGAGACGACCAAAAACCAAGATGGAGACGACTAAAAACCGAGATGGAGACGGACAACAACCAAGATGGAGACGACTAAAAACCAAGATGGAGACGACCAAAAACCAAGATGGAGACGATTAAAAACCAAGATGGAGACGACTAAAAACCGAGATGGAGACGGACAACAACCAAGATGGAGACGACTAAAAACCAAGATGGAGATGGACACCAACCAAGATGGAGACGACTAAAAACCAAGATGGAGACGACCAAAAACCAAGATGGAGACGACCAAAAACCAAGATGGAGACGATTAAAAACCAAGATGGAGACGACTAAAAACCAAGATGGAGACGACTATAAACCAAGATGGAGACGACCAAAAACCAAGATGGAGACGACTAAAAACCAAGATGGAGATGGACACCAACCAAGATGGAGACGACCAAAAACCAAGATGGAGATGGACACCAACCAAGATGGAGACGGACACCAACCAAGATGGAGACGACCAAAAACCAAGATGGAGATGACCAAAAACCAAGATGGAGACGATTAAAAACCAAGATGGAGATGACCAAAAACCAAGATGGAGACGGAAAACAACCAAGATGGAGACGACCAAAAACCAAGATGGAGACGACCAAAAACCAAGATGGAGATGGACACCAACCAAGATGGAGACGACCAAAAACCAAGATGGAGATGACCAAAAACCAAGATGGAGACGAATAAAAACCAAGATGGAGATGACCAAAAACCAAGATGGAGACGGAAAACAACCAAGATGGAGACGACCAAAAACCAAGATGGAGATGGACACCAACCAAGATGGAGACGACCAAAAACCAAGATGTAGACGACCAAAAACCAAGATGGAGACGGACAACAACCAAGATGGAGACGATTAAAAACCAAGATGGAGACGACTAAAAACCAAGATGGAGACGACCAAAAACCAAGATGGAGACGACCAAAAACCAAGATGGAGATGGACACCAACCAAGATGGAGACGACCAAAAACCAAGATGGAGACGACTAAAAACCAAGATGGAGACGACCAAAAACCAAGATGGAGATGGACACCAACCAAGATGGAGACGACCAAAAACCAAGATGGAGACGACCAAAAACCAAGATGGAGACGATTAAAAACCAAGATGGAGACGACCAAAAACCAAGATGGAGACGGAAAACAACCAAGATGGAGACAACTAAAAACCAAGATGGAGACGACCAAAAACCAAGATGGAGATTGACACCAACCAAGATGGAGACGACCAAAAACCAAGATGGAGACGACCAAAAACCAAGATGGAGACGGACAACAACCAAGATGGAGACGACTAAAAACCAAGATGGAGACGGAAAACAACCAAGATGGAGACGACCAAAAACCAAGATGGAGACGGACAACAACCAAGATGGAGACGACTAAAAACCAAGATGGAGACGGAAAACAACCAAGATGGAGACGACCAAAAACCAAGATGGAGACGATCAAAAACCAAGATGGAGACTGACAACAACCAAGATGGAGACGACTAAAAACCAAGATGGAGACGACTAAAGACCAAGATGGAGATGACCAAAAACCAAGATGGAGACGATTAAAAACCAAGATGGAGACGACCAAAAACCAAGATGGAGACGGAAAACAACCAAGATGGAGACGACCAAAAACCAAGATGGAGACGGACAACAACCAAGATGGAGACGACTAAAAACCAAGATGGAGACGACCAAAAACCAAGATGGAGACGACTAAAAACCAAGATGGAGACGATTAAAAACCAAGATGGAGACGACTAAAAACCAAGATGGAGACGACCAAAAACCAAGATGGAGACGATTAAAAACCAAGATGGAGACGATTAAAAACCAAGATGGAGACTACTAAAAACCAAGATGGAGACGACCAAAAACCAAGATGGAGATGGACACCAACCAAGATGGAGACGACCAAAAACCAAGATCGAGACGACTAAAAACCAAGATGGAGACGACTAAAAACCAAGATGGAGACGACCAAAAACCAAGATGGAGACGACTAAAAACCAAGATGGAGACGACCAAAAACCAAGATGGAGACGACTAAAAACCAAGATGGAGACGACTAAAAACCAAGATGGAGACGATTAAAAACCAAGATGGAGACGACTAAAAACCAAGATGGAGACGACCAAAAACCAAGATGGAGACGACTAAAAACCAAGATGGAGATGGACACCAACCAAGATGGAGACGACCAAAAACCAAGATGGAGATGGACACCAACCAAGATGGAGACGACCAAAAACCAAGATGGAGATGACCAAAAACCAAGATGGAGACGACCAAAAACCAAGATGGAGATGACCAAAAACCAAGATGGAGACGACCAAAAACCAAGATGGAGATGGACACCAACCAAGATGGAGACAACCAAAAACCAAGATGGAGATGACCAAAAACCAAGATGGAGACGATTAAAAACCAAGATGGAGACGATTAAAAACCAAGATGGAGACGGACAACAACCAAGATGGAGACGACTAAAAACCAAGATGGAGACGATTAAAAACCAAGATGGAGACGACTAAAAACCAAGATGGAGACGACCAAAAACCAAGATGGAGACGACCAAAAACCAAGATGGAGATGGACACCAACCAAGATGGAGACGACCAAAAACCAAGATGGAGACGACTAAAAACCAAGATGGAGACGACCAAAAACCAAGATGGAGATGGACACCAACCAAGATGGAGACGACCACAAACCAAGATGGAGACGACCAAAAACCAAGATGGAGACGATTAAAAACCAAGATGGAGACGACCAAAAACCAAGATGGAGACGGAAAACAACCAAGATGGAGACGACCAAAAACCAAGATGGAGACGACCAAAAACCAAGATGGATACGGACAACAACCAAGATGGAGACGACTAAAAACCAAGATGGAGACGGAAAACAACCAAGATGGAGACGACCAAAAACCAAGATGGAGACGACCAAAAACCAAGATGGAGACGGACAACAACCAAGATGGAGACGACTAAAAACCAAGATGGAGACGGAAAACAACCAAGATGGAGACGACCAAAAACCAAGATGGAGACGATCAAAAACCAAGATGGAGACGGAAAACAACCAAGATGGAGACGACCAAAAACCAAGATGGAGACGATCAAAAACCAAGATGGAGACGGACAACAACCAAGATGGAGACGACTAAAAACCAAGATGGAGACGACTAAAGACCAAGATGGAGATGACCAAAAACCAAGATGGAGACGATTAAAAACCAAGATGGAGACGACCAAAAACCAAGATGGAGACGGAAAACAACCAAGATGGAGACGACCAAAAACCAAGATGGAGACGGACAACAACCAAGATGGAGACGACTAAAAATCAAGATGGAGACGACCAAAAACCAAGATGGAGACGACTAAAAACCAAGATGGAGACGATTAAAAACCAAGATGGAGACGACCAAAAACCAAGATGGAGACGATTAAAAACCAAGATGGAGACGACCAAAAACCAAGATGGAGACGATTAAAAACCAAGATGGAGACGATTAAAAACCAAGATGGAGACGACTAAAAACCAAGATGGAGACGACTAAAAACCAAGATGGAGACGACCAAAAACCAAGATGGAGACGATTAAAAACCAAGATGGAGACGGAAAACAACCAAGATGGAGACGACCAAAAACCAAGATGGAGACGGACAACAACCAAGATGGAGACGACTAAAAACCAAGATGGAGACGGAAAACAACCAAGATGGAGACGACCAAAAACCAAGATGGAGACGGACAACAACCAAGATGGAGACGATTAAAAACCAAGATGGAGACGGAAAACAACCAAGATGGAGACGACCAAAAACCAAGATGGAGACGGACAACAACCAAGATGGAGACGACTAAAAACCAAGATGGAGACGACCAAAAACCAAGATGGAGACGACTAAAAACCAAGATGGAGACGATAAAAAACCAAGATGGAGACGACTAAAAACCAAGATGGAGACGACCAAAAACCAAGATGGAGACGATTAAAAACCAAGATGGAGACGACCAAAAACCAAGATGGAGACGATTAAAAACCAAGATGGAGACGATTAAAAACCAAGATGGAGACGACTAAAAACCAAGATGGAGACGACTAAAAACCAAGATGGAGACGACCAAAAACCAAGATGGAGACGATTAAAAACCAAGATGGAGACGGAAAACAACCAAGATGGAGACGACCAAAAACCAAGATGGAGACGGACAACAACCAAGATGGAGACGACTAAAAACCAAGATGGAGACGACTAAAAACCAAGATGGAGATGGACACCAACCAAGATGGAGACGACCAAAAACCAAGCTGGAGACGTAACCAGGTTTAAAATCCTTTAGAATCAGAGTCGGTCCACTATGGTGTCACTGACCAGTTGATTTTTTTACAATATATGGTTGTTAGATGTTTGAAATATTTAAATATGAGTACTGGTTAAAGTAGAGAAGGTTGAAAAACAACCTCAAAACAGGCATTAAACTATTGATCAAGTTGCTCCGAATGTAAAACTAAGGATTAAAGAGTTCCTTAAAAGAGATCAATACTAAGTTAATTCCTTAAAACTGACTTATCAGTTTGAACAAGTTAAAAGACCACAAATAAAAATTTATTTCTTTCAGATTGAAGAAGTCGATATCCATCAATCATTGAGTCCAAGTGGAGCTCAAGTTCAAACAGGAACTAGAACAAGACAAAGCCAAGACTTTAAACCAAGACTTCAGCCTCTTTGAATGGTTTGTCCTCACAGAGCTGAGGCCATCTACTCTCTACTCTGTTTTGATGAGATGATGAAGATGAAGATAAGTCTTCATCTCCAACCAAAGCTCCACCTACCTGTGTGAGTAGCTCCAGTCTCTCCCCAGGAGCCTCCGCTGGCGTATGTGTGAGCTCCAACTCCAGGCTGCCTATTTGTGTTGGCATCAGACCTGAGAGAGCTGGATGGATCCACGCCGGAAGGCTGCTGAATAGATGTGCTATCTGTGGACCTGGGCCCCCTTCTGGAAGCGTCACACTGGGGTTTGAAGGTGCTGAACGTCCTGTTGGGGTTTCCATCGTCCTGCCGTCCGTCGGGCCTTCCACCGCCGCCGCCGCCGCCGCCGCTGCTGCTGCTGCTTCCATGCAGGTACGTGTAAGGACTCCCTGGCTTCCCATCATCTCTCCCCCGGATGCTGAGCAGAGGACTGTCCCTCAGGATGGTCTTCAGCTCCTCCATGGTCTGCCGGGGGACGCCCCCGTCACCGTAGGGCGCTCTGGTTTGAGAGGACTCCTCTGTGGTCCAGTCGTCCCCGGCGGCAGCTCGGTCCATCCTGGGATCGTCAACGCGCTCGGGGGGCCTGTGAGGCAGCGGGCCGATGGAGATCACCGTGGGGGTGTCTGGAGGTAAAGCGATGCTGGTGGGAGGGTGGACGATGGACGGACCTCCTCTCCTGCTGCCCCAGTCCACCGGAGGAGCGTGTTTCCCACTCACCCTCACTCCCTTCCTGTGGCCCAAGCTCATCCGGGTGCCGTCGATCTGGTCTTTGCTTCGACTCTCCTGGAAAACACACAGTCGGTCACGAGTCTGGTAAGAGACGGTCGAGTTTACATGAAGAGTTACCAAAGAGAGCACGGAACCACATCGGACAAAAACAGACACACAAGTCAAAGAGAAGCGACATATCTGAAGCCAAAGCTGCCGTGTCCGTTCACATGAAGCCAAAGCTGCCGTGTCCGTTCACATGAAGCCAAAGCTGCCGTGTCCGTTCACATGAAGCCAAAGCTGCCGTGTCCGTTCACATGAAGCCAAAGCTGCCATGTCCGTTCACATGAAGCCAAAGCTGCCGTGTCCGTTCACATGAAGCCAAAGCTGCCATGTCCGTTCACACCTTTTGAGTTTTTACCTTGAAATCTTCCGAATCATTCATTTCTTTGTTTGGACTCTTTCATGAAGTGTGATTTAGAATTTGATAGCCCTCCTGTGAAGGCAGAGCTTCACCCGCACATCAATCTTTATAGACAATTGGTACAATGGTGACGGATTAGAAGATTCTTTCTGCCCCCCTCGACACCCGCGGGAGTCCGGCTGGAAACTGGCAGCGGCCGGCCGCCGGTGGAACGCCGAGCCGCTGCCGCTGCCGCTGCTTTGAGCTCATTGGCTGCTCGTGAGGACAATTCAGAGGTGCTTTTGTGTGGTTGCAGAGTGAAACTGCAGAGCTCAGCGGCTCTGTGTGAGCTTCCAGAAAGATATGTATTTATTCCAGAGACTATGAGGAGCAGACAATGACTGCTGCTGCTGCTGTTAGTGATGGTCTGTGCATTAAAGAGCTGCTGTCTGACTGAAACACTCTAATAAAGAGCATTAAAGAGCTGCTGTCTTACTGAAACACGCTCTAATAAAGAGCATTAAAGAGCTGCTGTCTGACTGAAACACGCTCTAATAAAGAGCATTAAAGAGCTGCTGTCTGACTGAAACACGCTCTAATAAAGAGCATTAAAGAGCTGCTGTCTGACTGAAACACGCTCTAATAAAGAGCATTAAAGAGCTGCTGTCTGACTGAAACACTCTCTAATAAAGAGCATTAAAGAGCTGCTGTCTGACTGAAACACGCTCTAATAAAGAGCATTAAAGAGCTGCTGTCTGACTGAAACACGCTCTAATAAAGAGCATTAAAGAGCTGCTGTCTGACTGAAACACTCTCTAATAAAGAGCATTAAAGAGCTGCTGTCTGACTGAAACACTCTCTAATAAAGAGCATTAAAGAGCTGCTGTCTGACTGAAACACGCTCTAATAAAGAGCATTAAAGAGCTGCTGTCTGACTGAAACACTCTAATAAAGAGCATTAAAGAGCTGCTGTCTGACTGAAACACGCTCTAATAAAGAGCATTAAAGAGCTGCTGTCTGACTGAAACACGCTCTAATAAAGAGCATTAAAGAGCTGCTGTCTGACTGAAACACTCTAATAAAGAGCATTAAAGAGCTGCTGTCTGACTGAAACACTCTAATAAAGAGCATTAAAGAGCTGCTGTCTGACTGAAACACGCTCTAATAAAGAGCATTAAAGAGCTGCTGTCTGACTGAAACACGCTCTAATAAAGAGCATTAAAGAGCTGCTGTCTGACTGAAACACGCTCTAATAAAGAGCATTAAAGAGCTGCTGTCTGACTGAAACACGCTCTAATAAAGAGCATTAAAGAGCTGCTGTCTGACTGAAACACGCTCTAATAAAGAGCATTAAAGAGCTGCTGTCTGACTGAAACACTCTAATAAAGAGCATTAAAGAGCTGCTGTCTGACTGAAACACGCTCTAATAAAGAGCATTAAAGAGCTGCTGTCTGACTGAAACACTCTAATAAAGAGCATTAAAGAGCTGCTGTCTGACTGAAACACGCTCTAATAAAGAGCATTAAAGAGCTGCTGTCTGACTGAAACACTCTAATAAAGAGCATTAAAGAGCTGCTGTCTGACTGAAACACGCTCTAATAAAGAGCATTAAAGAGCTGCTGTCTGACTGAAACACGCTCTAATAAAGAGCATTAAAGAGCTGCTGTCTGACTGAAACACGCTCTAATAAACAGTGTGTGTCCTTAAAGGAAGCAGCTGAACGTCAGTGTTTACAGACTAAAGCAGCGTAGAGTCACTTCTTCATCTTAGCAGTATAATGGTACCACCTTCTAATGCGTTATATGGAATCAAATGTTGGTTTATAAGACAGTCTCACCACAAGGTCCATTTAAATACTCACAATTATACACTCAAGAAAAAAGGCAGCGCAGCTTTTTAAACTAATCTCCAAAACTATGGAATAATAATAACCTACCGAGAGCTAGAAGAGATGCAGACATCGCTGAACCTTTAAACTACAACTACAAACCTAGTTATAATATTTAGTTTGGCTTTTAATTGATGTCATTTTTCTTCTTCTTCTTTTTCTTGTTATTATTATTATTGTTGTTGCTGTTATTAATATTTATTTATTTGTTTATTTATTTATTTATTTAGACTAATTATCTCATTTTTATTATTCTTAATGGTGTCTGTTTTTAATTTCACTTATATATTTTAGCATCTATCTGCCCTTGTTTGGATATGTTACATTTTTCTTTTCTTTTGTAAAGTACTTTGAGCTACATCAGAGGTTAAAAAGAATAAAAGTGCTCTATAAATAAAGCTATTTATTATTATTATTATTATTATTATTATTATCATTATTATTATTAGTAGTATAAGTATTATTAATATTGTTGTTATTATTCTTATTCTTAATTTTATTTTTATTTTAATTTCAATATTATTATCATTACTACAGGTGTTGTTGTTGTTGTTGTTGTTGTTGTTATTATTTAGTAGCTGTTCTGGAGATTTCTTATGGAGGACTGAACATGCCAAATCAAAAATAAATGAATACATAATGTTTTTTTAAATAATAAAAATAAATTCATAAAGGTAAAATGAAACAGAAGAGTAAATAAATAAAGGAATCAATACAAAGATAGATGAATAAAGAAGCAAATTAAAACAAATATTACAATTTATGACACATTTTATTATTTCATTAATGGCTACATTTATTTTTAATATTATTTGTGCTACATTTAATTACTTATTTATTTATTTATTTATCGCGACTTTTACTTATTTACTTATTTATTTAGTCAGGTTCCGTCCTCCATACTTTCTATCATATCACATGGTCTTCCTCAGGAAGTTTTCACTCTGTTAAGCCAACGTGGACGAGATGTCCATAGAGTGCTCAGTGAAATGCATGACGACGGACCTACTCCGCCTGCTGATGAAGATCATGTGACACAAACTATTAAAAACAGTATTATCTTATTATTATTCCTGAAGTGGCCGCTGCTGTATTCCTCCACCTTAAAGGAGGAGCTTC
Source organism: Sebastes fasciatus (assembly GCF_043250625.1). NCBI lineage: Eukaryota > Metazoa > Chordata > Actinopteri > Perciformes > Sebastidae > Sebastes > Sebastes fasciatus. The sequence continues at coordinate 42,888,668 of NC_133797.1, forward strand.
ACTGGGAGGTCAAAGGTCAGTCGGGCCTCAGCAGCCACCACCTGACCAGTGTGTGTGTGTGTGTGTGTGTGTGTGTGTGTGTGTGTGTGTGTGTGTGCGCGCGTGCGCGCGTGCGTGTGCGTGCGTGCGTGCGTGCGTGCGTGTGTGTGTGTGTGTGCAGCCTGGAGGCAGAGATATGTCTGGGCAGAGCACCTCATGTTTTCAGGGAGGGGTTTTAGGTTTTAGGTTTTAAAGAGCGTCATCAAGCTCCAGATCATTTAATATAGAGAGGACCGGAAGTTCCCGGGGTGTCTCTTCAAAATAAAGCTCAAGATGTTTTCATTCATGGGGAAATACTTTCAAGGAATAAAAGGAAAAAAAAGACATGAAATACTTCAGTACAGTGAAATCCTGAAATCCCACATGAGACCAAACTGTATTAGAGCGTATAGAATATAATATATGCATTAGACTACTGGAGTAAATGTACTTCGTTACCTTATACCACTGGACCCAGCAGTGTAAAGTAAATGTACTTCGTTACTTTATACCACTGGACCCAGCAGTGTAAAGTAAATGTACTTCGTTACTTTATACCACTGGACCCAGCAGTGTAAAGTAAATGTACTTAGTTACTTTATACCACTGGACCCAGCAGTGTAAAGTAAATGTACTTAGTTACTTTATACCACTGGACCCAGCAGTGTAAAGTAAATGTACTTCGTTACTTTATACCACTGGACCCAGCAGTGTAAAGTAAATGTACTTAGTTACTTTATACCACTGGACCCAGCAGTGTAAAGTAAATGTACTTAGTTACTTTATACCACTGGACCCAGCAGTGTAAAGTAAATGTACTTAGTTACTTTATACCACTGGCTCCAGCAGTGTAAAGTAAATGTACTTAGTTACTTTATACCACTGGACCCAGCAGTGTAAAGTAAATGTACTTAGTTACTTTATACCACTGGACCCAGCAGTGTAAAGTAAATGTACTTAGTTACTTTATACCACTGGACCCAGCAGTGTAAAGTAAATGTACTTCGTTACTTTATACCACTGGACCCAGCAGTGTAAAGTAAATGTACTTAGTTACTTTATACCACTGGACCCAGCAGTGTAAAGTAAATGTACTTAGTTACTTTATACCACTGGCTCCAGCAGTGTAAAGTAAATGTACTTAGTTACTTTATACCACTGGCTCCAGCAGTGTAAAGTAAATGTACTTCGTTACTTTATACCACTGGCTCCAGCAGTGTAAAGTAAATGTACTTCGTTACTTTATACCACTGGCTCCAGCAGTGTAAAGTAAATGTACTTAGTTACTTTATACCACTGGACCCAGCAGTGTAAAGTAAATGTACTTCGTTACCTTATACCACTGGACCCAGCAGTGTAAAGTAAATGTACTTCGTTACCTTATACCACTGGACCCAGCAGTGTAAAGTAAATGTACTTAGTTACTTTATACCACTGGCTCCAGCAGTGTAAAGTAAATGTACTTAGTTACTTTATACCACTGGCTCCAGCAGTGTAAAGTAAATGTACTTAGTTACTTTATACCACTGGCTCCAGCAGTGTAAAGTAAATGTACTTAGTTACTTTATACCACTGGCTCCAGCAGTGTAAAGTAAACATGCATTAGACTACTGGAGTAAATGTACTTCGTTACTTTCCACCGCTGGTTACAGATGCAACAACAGGTGAGTTTTATTGTGAAAGGTGAGAGAGGAAGTGTTGTCTCGGTGGTGACGTCGTGGTGACGTCGTCGCAGCCGCTCGGCAGTCTTCGGCTCGGCTCGGCTCGTAGGATCAGGAGTGTTCGTGTCTGCTCGGAGGATCAGAACCAGAACCGGAACCGGACAGAACCGGACCGCATGGTGGAGCACCGATTCATCTCTCTACCGTTTTCTGAGGACCGGCTGTATGATCAAGCTACAATCTTCAATGAGTAAACACATCCCGGTAAGAACCGACACATCCTCCGGTAGATCCTCCGGTAGATCCTCCGGTAGATCCTCCGGTAGATCCTCCGGTAGTGTTAGTGTTCTCTGTGTGTCCGCCATGTTGTTACTGATCACCGGGCCGGTACCGGGATGTTACCGGGCTGGTTCTCTGGGTGTTACCGGAGGGCCTTCCCGGTGGATTCACGGCCTGCTCGGTGAATCTCCCTGTAGCGGTGATATTCACTGATTTACCGGGTGTTACCGGCTGTTACCGGGTGTTCCCGGGTGTTACCGGCTGTTACCGGCTGTTACCGGCTGTTACCGGGTGTTCCCGGGTGTTACCGGCTGTTACCGGCTGTTACCGGGTGTTCCCGGGTGTTCCCGGGTGTTACCGGCTGTTACCGGTGGTTGTGTTGTATTAATGTGGTGTAGAGGTGAATAACTGAATCATATGAAGTCATGTTGTGATCATCACCCCTCTGATGATCCACCAGACCTGAAGCACCGGGAGGTCTACCGGGAGGTCTACCGGGAGGTCTACCGGGAAGGTCTACCGGGAGGTCTACCGGGAGGTCTACCGGGAAGGTCTACCGGGAGGTCTACCGGGAGGTCTACCGGGAAGGTCTACCGGGAGGTCTACCGGGAGGTCTACCGGGAAGGTCTACCGGGAGACCGACTGACTCCATCACAACCCGGTATAGGCCTTCAGACACCGGGAAGCACCTCCCGGTGTCTGAAGGCCTCTACCGGGTTGTGATGGAGTCAGTCGGTTCAACACAAAGAACAACAACAACCCCCTGCTGTTCTATATTATAACACCTCTAACACATCTAGAACTCTAGATCTATCTCTCTCTCTCTATAACACCTCTAACACATCTAGAACTCTAGATCTATATCTCTCTCTATAACACCTCTAACACATCTAGAACTCTAGATCTATCTCTCTCTCTATAACACCTCTAACACATCTAGAACTCTATATCTATCTCTCTCTCTCTATAACACCTCTAACACATCTAGAACTCTAGATCTATCTCTCTCTCTATATAACACCTCTAACACATCTAGAACTCTAGATCTATCTCTCTCTCTCTATAACACCTCTAACGCATCTAGAACTCTAGATCTATCTCTCTCTCTATAACACCTCTAACACATCTAGAACTCTAGATCTATCTCTCTCTCTCTATAACACCTCTAACGCATCTAGAACTCTATATCTATATCTCTCTATAACACCTCTAACACATCTAGAACTCTATATCTATCTCTCTCTCTCTATAACACCTCTAACGCATCTAGAACTCTATCTATATCTCTCTATAACACCTCTAACACATCTAGAACTCTAGATCTATCTCTCTCTCTCTATAACACCTCTAACACATCTAGAACTCTAGATCTATCTCTCTCTCTATAACACCTCTAACGCATCTAGAACTCTATATCTATATCTCTCTATAACACCTCTAACACATCTAGAACTCTAGATCTATCTCTCTCTCTATAACACCTCTAACACATCTAGAACTCTAGATCTATATCTCTCTATAACACCTCTAACGCATCTAGAACTCTAGATCTATCTCTCTCTCTCTATAACACCTCTAACACATCTAGAACTCTAGATCTATCTCTCTCTCTCTATAACACCTCTAACACATCTAGAACTCTAGATCTATATCTCTCTCTCTATAACACCTCTAACACATCTAGAACTCTAGATCTATATCTCTCTATAACACCTCTAACGCATCTAGAACTCTAGATCTATCTCTCTCTCTATAACACCTCTAACACATCTAGAACTCTAGATCTATCTCTCTCTCTCTATAACACCTCTAACACATCTAGAACTCTAGATCTATATCTCTCTCTCTATAACACCTCTAACACATCTAGAACTCTAGATCTATCTCTCTCTCTCTATAACACCTCTAACACATCTAGAACTCTAGATCTATCTCTCTCTCTCTATAACACCTCTAACACATCTAGAACTCTAGATCTATATCTCTCTCTCTATAACACCTCTAACACATCTAGAACTCTAGATCTATCTCTCTCTCTCTATAACACCTCTAACACATCTAGAACTCTATATCTATCTCTCTCTCTATAACACCTCTAACACATCTAGAACTCTAGATCTATCTCTCTCTATAACACCTCTAACGCATCTAGAACTCTAGATCTATCTCTCTCTCTATAACACCTCTAACACATCTAGAACTCTAGATCTATCTCTCTCTCTCTATAACACCTCTAACACATCTAGAACTCTAGATCTATCTCTCTCTCTCTATAACACCTCTAACACATCTAGAACTCTAGATCTATCTCTCTCTCTCTATAACACCTCTAACACATCTAGAACTCTAGATCTATCTCTCTCTCTATAACACCTCTAACACATCTAGAACTCTATATCTATCTCTCTCTCTCTATAACACCTCTAACACATCTAGAACTCTAGATCTATCTCTCTCTCTATATAACACCTCTAACACATCTAGAACTCTAGATCTATCTCTCTCTCTCTATAACACCTCTAACGCATCTAGAACTCTAGATCTATCTCTCTCTCTATAACACCTCTAACACATCTAGAACTCTAGATCTATCTCTCTCTCTCTATAACACCTCTAACGCATCTAGAACTCTATATCTATATCTCTCTATAACACCTCTAACGCATCTAGAACTCTAGATCTATATCTCTCTATAACACCTCTAACACATCTAGAACTCTATATCTATATCTCTCTCTCTATAACACCTCTAACGCATCTAGAACTCTATATCTATATCTCTCTATAACATCTCTAACGCATCTAGAACTCTAGATCTATATCTCTCTATAACACCTCTAACACATCTAGAACTCTATATCTATATCTCTCTATAACATCTCTAACGCATCTAGAACTCTAGATCTATCTCTCTCTCTATAACACCTCTAACACATCTAGAACTCTAGATCTATATCTCTCTCTCTATAACACCTCTAACACATCTAGAACTCTATATCTATATCTCTCTATAACACCTCTAACGCATCTAGAACTCTAGATCTATATCTCTCTATAACACCTCTAACACATCTAGAACTCTATATCTATATCTCTCTCTCTATAACACCTCTAACGCATCTAGAACTCTACATCTATATCTCTCTATAACACCTCTAACACATCTAGAACTCTAGATCTATCTCTCTCTCTCTATAACACCTCTAACACATCTAGAACTCTAGATCTATATCTCTCTATAACACCTCTAACGCATCTAGAACTCTAGATCTATCTCTCTCTCTCTATAACACCTCTAACACATCTAGAACTCTAGATCTATCTCTCTCTCTCTATAACACCTCTAACACATCTAGAACTCTAGATCTATATCTCTCTCTCTATAACACCTCTAACACATCTAGAACTCTAGATCTATATCTCTCTATAACACCTCTAACGCATCTAGAACTCTAGATCTATCTCTCTCTCTATAACACCTCTAACACATCTAGAACTCTAGATCTATCTCTCTCTCTCTATAACACCTCTAACACATCTAGAACTCTAGATCTATATCTCTCTCTCTATAACACCTCTAACACATCTAGAACTCTAGATCTATATCTCTCTATAACACCTCTAACACATCTAGAACTCTAGATCTATCTCTCTCTCTCTATAACACCTCTAACACATCTAGAACTCTAGATCTATCTCTCTCTCTCTATAACACCTCTAACACATCTAGAACTCTAGATCTATATCTCTCTCTCTATAACACCTCTAACACATCTAGAACTCTAGATCTATATCTCTCTATAACACCTCTAACACATCTAGAACTCTAGATCTATCTCTCTCTCTGTAACACCTCTAACACATCTAGAACTCTAGATCTATATCTCTCTATAACACCTCTAACGCATCTAGAACTCTAGATCTATCTCTCTCTCTCTATAACACCTCTAACGCATCTAGAACTCTAGATCTATATCTCTCTATAACACCTCTAACACATCTAGAACTCTATATCTATATCTCTCTCTATAACACCTCTAACACATCTAGAACTCTATATCTATATCTCTCTATAACACCTCTAACACATCTAGAACTCTATATCTATATCTCTCTATAACACCTCTAACGCATCTAGAACTCTAGATCTATCTCTCTCTCTATAACACCTCTAACACATCTAGAACTCTAGATCTATATCTCTCTCTCTATAACACCTCTAACACATCTAGAACTCTATATCTATATCTCTCTATAACACCTCTAACGCATCTAGAACTCTAGATCTATATCTCTATAACACCTCTAACACATCTAGAACTCTATATCTATATCTCTCTCTCTATAACACCTCTAACACATCTAGAACTCTATCTATATCTCTCTCTCTATAACACCTCTAACACATCTAGAACTCTATATCTATATCTCTCTATAACACCTCTAACGCATCTAGAACTCTAGATCTATCTCTCTCTCTCTATAACACCTCTAACACATCTAGAACTCTAGATCTATATCTCTCTCTATAACACCTCTAACACATCTAGAACTCTATCTATATCTCTCTATAACACCTCTAACGCATCTAGAACTCTAGATCTATATCTCTCTATAACACCTCTAACACATCTAGAACTCTATATCTATCTCTCTCTATAACACCTCTAACACATCTAGAACTCTATATCTATATCTCTCTATAACACCTCTAACGCATCTAGAACTCTAGATCTATCTCTCTCTCTCTATAACACCTCTAACACATCTAGAACTCTAGATCTATATCTCTCTCTCTATAACACCTCTAACACATCTAGAACTCTAGATCTATATCTCTCTCTATAACACCTCTAACACATCTAGAACTCTAGATCTATCTCTCTCTCTATAACACCTCTAACGCATCTAGAACTCTAGATCTATCTCTCTCTATAACACCTCTAACGCATCTAGAACTCTAGATCTATCTCTCTCTCTCTATAACACCTCTAACACATCTAGAACTCTAGATCTATATCTCTCTATAACACCTCTAACACATCTAGAACTCTATATCTATATCTCTCTATAACACCTCTAACACATCTAGAACTCTAGATCTATATCTCTCTCTCTATAACACCTCTAACACATCTAGAACTCTAGATCTATATCTCTCTCTCTATAACACCTCTAACACATCTAGAACTCTATATCTATATATCTCTAACACCTCTATCACATCTAGAACTCTATATCTCTCTCTATAACACCTCTATCACATCTAGAACTATATCTCTCTATAACACCTAACACATCTAGAACTCTATATCTATATCTCTCTCTCTATAACACCTCTATCACATCTAGAACTCTATATCTATATCTCTCTATAACACCTCTATCACATCTAGAACTATATCTCTTTCTATAACACCTCTAACATCTAGAACTCTAGATCTATATCTCTCTCTCTCTCTCCATAACACCTCTAACATCTAGAACTCTATATCTATATCTCTCTCTATAACACCTTTATCTCCTCTTAGATCACCTCTAACATCTAGAACTGTATCTCTATATCTCTCTCTGTAACACCTCTATCACATCTAGAACTCTGTATCTATATCTCTCTCTATAACACCTCTAACACATCTAGAACTCTATATCTATATCTCTCTGTATAACACCTCTAACACATCTAGAACTCTATCTATATCTCTCTCTATAACACCTCTAACATCTAGAACTCTAGATCTATATCTCTCTCTCTATAACACCTCTAACATCTAGAACTCTAGATCTATATCTCTCTCTCTCCATAACACCTCTAACATCTAGAACTCTATCTCTATATCTCTCTCTATAACATCTCTATCACATCTAGAACTCTATCTCTATATCTCTCTCTATAACATCTCTATCACATCTAGAACTCTATATCTCTCTCTCTATAACACCTCTAACGTTACCAACGTTACCACCATAACGTTACCACCATAACGTTACCTCCATACCATAACGTTACCACCATAACGTTGCCACCATAACGTTACCACCATAACGTTACCACCATAACGTTACCTCCATACATAACGTTACCACCATAACGTTACCACCATAACGTTACCACCATAACGTTACCTCCATACCATAACGTTACCACCATACCATAACGCTACCACCATACCATAACCCACCATACCATAACGTTACCACCATAACGTTACAGCCATACCATAACGTTACCTCCATACGATAACGTTACCACCATACCATAACGTTACCTCCATACCATAACGTTACCACCATACCATAACGTTACCACCATAACTTTACCACCATAACTTTACCACCATACCATAACGTTACCACCATACCATAACGTTACCTCCATACCACAACATTACCACCATACCATAACGTTACCACCATAACGTTACCTCCATACCATAACGTTACCTCCATACCATAACGTTACCACCATACCATAACGTTACCACCATAACTTTACCACCATAACTTTACCACCATACCATAACGTTACCACCATACCATAACGTTACCACCATACCATAACGTTACCTCCATACCACAACATTACCACCATACCATAACGTTACCACCATAACGTTACCTCCATACCACAACGTTACCACCATACCATAACGTTACCCCCATACCATAACGTTACCACCATACCATAACGTTACCTCCATACCATAACGTTACCCCCATACCATAACGTTACCCCCATACCATAACGTTACCTCCATACCATAACGTTACCACCATAACGTTACCTCCATACCACAACGTTACCACCATACCATAACGTTACCCCCATACCATAACGTTACCCCCATACCATAACGTTACCTCCATACCATAACGTTACCACCATAACGTTACCTCCATACCACAACATTACCACCATACCATAACGTTACCACCATAACGTTACCTCCATACCACAACGTTACCACCATACCATAACGTTACCCCCATACCATAACGTTACCACCATACCATAACGTTACCTCCATACCATAACGTTACCCCCATACCATAACGTTACCCCCATACCATAACGTTACCACCATACCATAACGTTACCTCCATACCATAACGTTACCCCCATACCATAACGTTACCACCATACCATAACGTTACCACCATACCATAACGTTACCACCATAATGTTGCCACCATACCATAATGTTACCAATAAAAGATATGACGTCACGTTACTCAGACTACCACAATAAGAGCGGTAACTTCCTTCTACCTCCACATAGACTCAGATGAAGCAGATATATCCATTCTGGTGTTAAAACATCTGGTTTAGAAATGGTAAAACCGGACCAGAAGGCGTCCGTGTTGGGTGTCCATGTTGAAATGAGTGTTTTTAAAGCCTCTTGTCCGTCCTCCTTGTCTCCTTGTCTCCTTGTCTCCTTGTCTCCTGTGTCCTGCAGCAGTTCTGTGGTGTTCTGGGTCACACATTTATGGAGTTTCTGAAGGGCAGTGGGGACTACTGCCAGGCTCAGCACGCTGCCTATGCAGACGAGTGAACGGACAAACTCGCCATCGATCCGACGCACTCGAGCCACAGGAGGGACCCCGGAACGTTGGCAGGACCGGGACGCCTCCCAGAACCAGCGACAAGTCAGCCCGGATGGGGTAACTCCACCCGCTGAACACTGCCCTCGTCGGCTTCCGCCTGGCCAGAACCAAGGTGGACCCAGCCTGGTTCTCTCCTCCTTTTCTTTTCTTTGATTCCAGAGGAGAGGCTTTTCACTTCTTTTCTGATTGTCCCTTTTTTCGGCCACCGACTCCCTAAATTTCCGCGTTTGCCCGTCGCAGCCTTCGTTCTCTTTTCTTTCTTTGGCCGACCTCGAAGAAGAGCGGAGGATTTGTGTCTCTGTGTTTCTAGAAGCTGGTTTCGGTTTGACATTCCCTCCGACTTTAACTAAGTGTTTACATTCGTGTTTTTACTCCGTGGAAGACTTTTTGTTTTTTAACGTCGTCACGATGGCTCGTATGAACAGACCGGCCCCGGTGGAGATCACCTACAAGAACATGAGGTTCCTCATTACCCACAATCCCACCAACGCCACGCTGAACAAGTTCATCGAGGTGAGCCTCACTGTCATTGGTTGCTCAGGCAGATAGTCAAGGGGCACTTAGAAGTTTAGTTTACACGTTTTAGAATCGTCAAATGAACGATAAGTTCGCCTTATTAATAAAGATAACGTGCTGGGACATATTTCGAATAATGGAAGATAATAAAACAGCTGTTTGTTGTTGTTGTTTTAGACGCAGCAGCAACGTAACGTTTCACAAGATAAACTGTAATGAAAGACTTTAAATCATCGTGTTCTTCCACTGTGTTCAGATGGTTTCTAATAAATGCATCTTCACAGGAGCTGAAGAAATACGGAGTCACCACCGTGGTGAGAGTTTGTGAGGCCACCTACGACTCCACTCTGGTGGTGAAAGAGGGAATACAAGTTCTGGTGAGTTCAATCCTACAAACCTCTGTAGAACTGTCGGTGCTTCACACCAAACCTCTTTAGAGCCGTCGGTGCTTCACACCAAACCTCTTCAGAGCTGTCGGTGCTTCACACCAAACCTCTTCAGAGCCGTCGGTGCTTCACACCAAACCTCTTCAGAGCTGTCGGTGCTTCACACCAAACCTCTTCAGAGCCGTCGGTGCTTCACACCAAACCTCTTCAGAGCCGTCGGTGCTTCACACCAAACCTCTTCAGAGCCGTCGGTGCTTCACACCAAACCTCTTCAGAGCTGTCGGTGCTTCACACCAAACCTCTTCAGAGCCGTCGGTGCTTCACACCAAACCTCTTCAGAGCTGTCGGTGCTTCACACCAAACCTCTTCAGAGCCGTCGGTGCTTCACACCAAACCTCTTCAGAGCCGTCGGTGCTTCACACCAAACCTCTTCAGAGCCGTCGGTGCTTCACACCAAACCTCTTCAGAGCCGTCGGTGCTTCACACCAAACCTCTTCAGAGCTGTCGGTGCTTCACATTAAACCTCTTTAGAGCCGTCGGTGCTTCACATTAAACCTCTTCAGAGCTGTCGGTGCTTCACATTAAACCTCTTCAGAGCTGTCGGTGCTTCACATTAAACCTCTTTAGAGCCGTCGGTGCTTCACACCAAACCTCTTTAGAGCCGTCGGTGCTTCACACCAAACCTCTTTAGAGCCGTCGGTGCTTCACACCAAACCTCTTTAGAGCCGTCGGTGCTTCACATTAAACCTCTTTAGAGCCGTCGGTGCTTCACATTAAACCTCTTCAGAGCCGTCGGTGCTTCACATTAAACCTCTTTAGAGCCGTCGGTGCTTCACATTAAACCTCTTCAGAGCCGTCGGTGCTTCACATTAAACCTCTTTAGAGCCGTCGGTGCTTCACATTAAACCTCTTTAGAGCCGTCGGTGCTTCACATTAAACCTCTTCAGAGCCGTCGGTGCTTCACATTAAACCTCTTTAGAGCCGTCGGTGCTTCACATTAAACCTCTTTAGAGCCGTCGGTGCTTCACATTAAACCTCTTCAGAGCCGTCGGTGCTTCACACCAAACCTCTTTAGAGCCGTCGGTGCTTCACACCAAACCTCTTTAGAGCCGTCGGTGCTTCACACCAAACCTCTTTAGAGCCGTCGGTGCTTCACACCAAACCTCTTTAGAGCCGTCGGTGCTTCACACCAAACCCCCCCCCCCAGCTCTGGACTATGTAGTTTCCTGAACACGCCTTGGTCAGTTTCATCCTCGTGTTTCCTACAGTGTTATGTCAAAGTTTCCATAATAATAAAATGCAGAATTGCGGATCCTAACGTTGAGCTCACAGCTTCTGCTCCTCCCTCAGATTTAGTGAGTTTTTAGACTTTACCATGCCAGAAACACGGCTTCAAAAACAACCAGCAAGCCCAGGGAGGACGGGGTTAACGGTTTAATGTTCATTCAACATTAGGGATGAATCAATACGGCTGATCAGTCTGCATGCTGTTTCCTGTTTCAGATCAGTGCTTTCTATCCACATAAAGACCTTCTTCCTGTTTAAAGATGAACTAGAAAGTGGAGCAGATAGAAATGAGTGGTAACTGTGAGTTAGTTTTAATCTCAACACTATAAGGGAGCCATAACGTTAATGAGGTAATCGCCGCGAGGCGGATGAAGCCGTCACAGCCTGTGTGCACGGAGCAGCAGCGCCAGGTAGAGCCCCGCCGCAAAAGCTCTGCCGGAGAGGCCAGACACACCGCCACCCGACGGTACAGATCATGTTGACCGTCATCTCTTCTTGTAACATGTCCGGTGTGATCGGTAACACCGGTGTTTTCACAAGTTTATTAACCGGTGGGAACATTTCCTCACGTCACATCCCTACTAATGATCATTACAGGCATCGGTCGGTACCGTCGGTACTGTAGAAAAACAGTACCGTCACGTCTTTAGAATTTGGGCATGGACTTGGTACCGAAGTATCGGTTCTGGTGACGTCACTAGTTTGATGGAGATGTTTTCACAGTAATATAAAATCGATATTAGAGAGCTTTATGAGCTGTTTAACTTCCTAACTCTAACCAGTATGACCACGGTAATAAAGGAGTAGATGTTGAAGAACATGACATTTATGGTTTTACCTTTATTTTTTACCGTGGTGTTGGATTGGTGTAGGATTGTTGTTGGATTGGTGTTGGATTGGTATGGTGAATCGTGGAATTTCACTGGTGTTGGTACGGACTACTAAATGTTGTGGTGTGGTGACGTCCCTACAGTAGGCCCCGTGGGAAATGACAAAACGCTGAAAATGGATTATTGTGGCGGCAAAAGGCGACGTGAAAACTTTTGGGTGCACCTACATTATGTGCTGATACACCAAAATGAAAACGTTAGTCGCACCAGTGCAACCAATGTGACCAGTTAGTCTGGAGCCACAAAGAGTCACACTAAAGCACCAGTTTAAACCTGCTGGTTACCAGAGAGGTGCTCACCAGTTTAAACCTGCTGGTTACCAGAGATGTCACCAGTTTAAACCTGCTGGTTACCAGAGATGTGTTCACCAGTTTAAACCTGCTGGTTACCAGAGATGTCACCAGTTTAAACCTGCTGGTTACCAGAGAGGTGCTCACCAGTTTAAACCTGCTGGTTACCAGAGAGGTGCTCACCAGTTTAAACCTGCTGGTTACCAGAGAGGTGCTCACCAGTTTAAACCTGCTGGTTACCAGAGATGTGTTCACCAGTTTAAACCTGCTGGTTACCAGAGATGTCACCAGTTTAAACCTGCTGGTTACCAGAGATGTCACCAGTTTAAACCTGCTGGTTACCAGAGATGTGTTCACCAGTTTAAACCTGCTGGTTACCAGACCAGTTTAAACCTACTGGTTACCAGAGATGTCACCAGTTTAAACCTGCTGGTTACCAGAGAGGTGCTCACCAGTTTAAACCTGCTGGTTACCAGAGATGTGTTCACCAGTTTAAACCTGCTGGTTACCAGAGATGTGTTCACCAGTTTAAACCTGCTGGTTACCAGAGATGTCACCAGTTTAAACCTGCTGGTTACCAGAGAGGTGCTCACCAGTTTAAACCTGCTGGTTACCAGAGATGTCACCAGTTTAAACCTGCTGGTTACCAGAGAGGTGCTCACCAGTTTAAACCTGCTGGTTACCAGAGAGGTGCTCACCAGTTTAAACCTGCTGGTTACCAGAGAGGTGCTCACCAGTTTAAACCTGCTGGTTACCAGAGAGGTGCTCACCAGTTTAAACCTGCTGGTTACCAGAGATGTCACCAGTTTAAACCTGCTGGTTACCAGAGATGTCACCAGTTTAAACCTGCTGGTTACCAGAGATGTGTTCACCAGTTTAAACCTGCTGGTTACCAGACCAGTTTAAACCTACTGGTTACCAGAGATGTCACCAGTTTAAACCTGCTGGTTACCAGAGAGGTGCTCACCAGTTTAAACCTGCTGGTTACCAGAGATGTGTTCACCAGTTTAAACCTGCTGGTTACCAGAGATGTGTTCACCAGTTTAAACCTGCTGGTTACCAGAGATGTCACCAGTTTAAACCTGCTGGTTACCAGACCAGTTTAAACCTACTGGTTACCAGAGATGTCACCAGTTTAAACCTGCTGGTTACCAGAGAGGTGCTCACCAGTTTAAACCTGCTGGTTACCAGAGATGTGCTCACCAGTTTAAACCTACTGGTTACCAGAGATGTCACCAGTTTAAACCTGCTGGTTACCAGAGAGGTGCTCACCAGTTTAAACCTGCTGGTTACCAGAGATGTCACCAGTTTAAACCTGCTGGTTACCAGAGATGTCACCAGTTTAAACCTGCTGGTTACCAGAGAGGTGCTCACCAGTTTAAACCTGCTGGTTACCAGAGAGGTGCTCACCAGTTTAAACCTGCTGGTTACCAGAGAGGTGTTCACCAGTTTAAACCTGCTGGTTACCAGAGAGGTGCTCACCAGTTTAAACCTGCTGGTTACCAGAGAGGTGTTCACCAGTTTAAACCTGCTGGTTACCAGAGAGGTGCTCACCAGTTTAAACCTGCTGGTTACCAGAGAGGTGCTCACCAGTTTAAACCTACTGGTTACCAGAGAGGTGCTCACCAGTTTAAACCTGCTGGTTACCAGAGAGGTGCTCACCAGTTTAAACCTACTGGTTACCAGAGAGGTGCTCACCAGTTTAAACCTGCTGGTTACCAGAGATGTCACCAGTTTAAACCTGCTGGTTACCAGAGATGTGCTCACCAGTTTAAACCTGCTGGTTACCAGAGATGTCACCAGTTTAAACCTGCTGGTTACCAGAGAGGTGCTCACCAGTTTAAACCTGCTGGTTACCAGAGATGTGCTCACCAGTTTAAACCTGCTGGTTACCAGAGATGTCACCAGTTTAAACCTGCTGGTTACCAGAGATGTGCCCCCCGACCACCCCTCCCCCTAGAACAACATGGTGGTTCCCCTACAACAACATGGTGGTTCCCCTGCAGCAACATGGTGGTTCCCCTACAACAACATGGTGGTTCCCCTGCAGCAACATGGTGGTTCCCCTGCAGCAACATGGTGGTTCTCCTACAACAACATGGTGGTTCCCCTACAACAACATGGTGGTTCCCCTACAACAACATGGTGGTTCCCCTACAACAACATGGTGGTTCCCCTGCAGCAACATGGTGGTTCCCCTGCAGCGCTTCAGGCCTCACACTTCTTTTGTTTTGGTTTCCGATGACGTAATTTCCTCCTCCTCCTCTTCTTCTCTCGCAGGATTGGCCGTTTGACGACGGCGCTCCTCCCTCCAACCAGATCGTGGACGATTGGCTGAACCTGCTGAAGCTGAAGTTCAGGGAGGAGCCCGGCTGCTGCGTGGCGGTCCACTGTGTGGCGGGCCTGGGGAGGTGAGAGATTAAACTATTAACCTCTTCATCATCATCATCATCATCATCATGTGGGATCAGAGTTATTAGAGGCCATTACTTTGAAACATGTCAGTCAGATGGTGAAGATCAGCAGGATAATGGTACATGGTTTTATTCACTGATGTCTCATTGAGTTGATCTGAATTAGTAATAATCAAATAAGACGTATATGTCCTCTGCTGTGGTTTAAAGACAAACCCCCAGAAAGTGAAGCAGAGCAGCAGCAGGCTGGATGCTCTTTGAGCTGTATACATGACATCATCACTGTGTGAGTGAGTGAGTGAGTGAGTGAGTGAGTGAGTGAGTGTGTGAGTGAGTGAGTGAGTGAGTGAGTGAGTGAGTGAGTGAGTGTGTATATATATATATATATATATATATATATATATATATATATATATATATATATATATATAATAACAGATGAATCCAGCAGAGTAGTTCTGAAAGAACAGAACAGTGATGATAACCCTGACGTGACGTGGTTCCTTCTGTCCTCCTGCAGAGCTCCGGTTCTGGTCGCGCTGGCCTTGATTGAATGTGGGATGAAATATGAAGATGCGGTCCAGTTCATCAGACAGTAAGTGAGACCATGAAGACTTTCCTCCAGGTTGTGTTTGGTTCTGATGCAGCCAGTTGATCATCACCTCCTGGTTCTGATCTCAGAGCCTCAGACAAACTGGACTTTAGAGGATTCATTAATAACCTGCAAATACTCTTTTAGTATTTATTTGTTATTATGTCACGGCGCCGGCGACAGCCAGAACGTTTTCTGGTTGTACGTTTGTATGTACGTCTCGTTCCCGATACTGAGCTCATGTACTCGTACTCGCTAAACGGCTCCGATACCACTTTACAGCAGCGTGACATTAACCTCTCGTCACCATCTTTCGGGTCCTCCAGACGGGCCGGTGGTGCGCCCGGCCCCGCTGGGCCGGGATCCCACCTCAGCCGGCGCACGGCGGCCCTCACTTTCATTGCCCCACAGGGTTTAGCTGTCACCCTCTGACTCACACGTTAGACTCCTTGGTCCATGTTTCAAGACGGGTCGGGTGGGTTGCCGACATCGCCGCAGACCCCTGGAGCCGTTTACCTGGGTTGCAGTAATAAGTCTAATGCAGTGAGGGCCAAAGAGACAATGTACTACGGAGTATTAGGGCCACATTGAGGGAAAACACATCTGAGATTTACACAATAAAGTCAGAATATTACGAGAATAAAAAGAAAACAGTTAAAATGACTACTTTATAATATTCTGACTTTATTCTCTTAATCTCAGGTTTATTTATTTTCCCTCAGTGTGGTCCTAATACTCCGCCGTACCGTCGTACCGTCGTACCATAGACCTACAACAATGATCAATAAACATGAAAATGTAAATAAAGAACAGTTCTTCATTTCCACGTTGATAACTCTACAGAGAGCCTCTGGAGAGGTGCTGAAGAGACGCAGGCTGCTGACCTCTGACCTCTGGTCTGGTCTAACAATGGCGTGTTTAGATCAGAAATGGAATGAAATGGTGACTTTAGAATAGAGAATGAACGGTGGATTTGGAGAATCATGACACCGTTAATAATAAACATAGAGACAGTTGGTAAAGCTTCCTCAGATGAAGTGGTATCTGGTGATTGTGAGCAGGATGTGTCCTGAGCTGTCGCTGCTCTCTGGTGGACAAACCATGTAATGGAAACCACACACGCCCTCAAACAGGCACCATATGAACACATACCAGTGTATCTGTGATGAACCAGAGCTGAGAGATCTCTCTGCTCCTCTGCCGGGAGGAGTCCTGACGTTCAGTAGCTGAGACGGATCGGACGAGGACACCAGAGGGATTTTAAAGTCCGTCACAGCTCGACATATGTTTAGGTCCCGCATGTTGAAATCATAGAAAGCTACAAGAATAATGTTGAAAATGCAACATTTGGACATTTAATGTTTAATCTTTTGTCACAACGTATCTCATTTGGTATTATATATCTTGATATAATAAATATTCTGGAAAATCATGTAAAGCAGAAATAAATCTGCATTCTGGAACAATGTGTTTCCAACCAGCCCGGCACAATGTGTTACCAACCAGCCCGGCACACTGTGTTACCAACCAGCCCGGCACACTGTGTTACCAACCAGCCCGGCACCCCCCCCCCCCCCCCCAGCCCCCCCCGGCACAATGTGTTAGTGTGTCACGACACGACGATGTTCCAGCCCGGCACACTGTGTTACCAACCAGCCCGGCACACTGTGTTACCAACCAGCCCGGCACACTGTGTTACCAACCAGCCCGGCACACTGTGTTACCAACCAGCCCGGCACAATGTGTTACCAACCAGCCCGGCACACTGTGTTACCAACCAGCCCGGCACACTGTGTTACCAACCAGCCCGGCCCACTGTGTTACCAACCAGCCCGGCACACTGTGTTACCAACCACCCCGGCACACTGTGTTACCAACCAGCCCGGCACACTGTGTTACCAACCAGCCCGGCACAATGTGTTACCAACCAGCCCGGCACACTGTGTTACCAACCAGCCCGGCACACTGTGTTACCAACCAGCCCGGCACACTGTGTTACCAACCAGCCCGGCACACTGTGTTACCAACAAGCTCGGCACAATGTGTTTCCAACCAGCCCGGCACACTGTGTTACCAACCAGCCCGGCACAATGTGTTTCCAACCAGCCCGGCACACTGTGTTACCAACAAGCCCGGCACAATGTGTTACCAACCAGCCCGGCACAATGTGTTACCAACCAGCCCGGCACAATGTGTTACCAACCAGCCCGGCACACTGTGTTACCAACCAGCCCGGCACACTGTGTTACAAACAAGCCCGGCACACTGTGTTACCAATCAGCCCGGCACAATTTGTTACCAACCAGCCCGGCACACTGTGTTACCAACCAGCCCGGCACACTGTGTTACCAACCAGCCCGGCACACTGTGTTACCAACCAGCCCGGCACACTGTGTTACCAACCAGCCCGGCACAATGTGTTACCAACCAGCCCGGCACAATGTTTTACCAACCAGCCCGGCACAATGTGTTACCAACCAGCCCGGCACAATGTTTTACCAACCAGCCCGGCACAATGTGTTACCAACCAGCCCGGCACAATGTGTTACCAACCAGCCCGGCACACTGTGTTACCAACCAGCCCGGCACACTGTGTTACTAACCAGCCCGGCACAATGTGTTACCAACCAGCCCGGCACAATGTGTTACCAACCAGCCCGGCACACTGTGTTACCAACCAGCCCGGCACATTGTGTTACCAACCAGCCCGGCACACTGTGTTACCAACCAGCCCGGCACAATGTGTTACCAACCAGCCCGGCACAATGTGTTACCAACCAGCCAGGCACAATGTGTTACCAACCAGCCCGGCACACTGTGTTACCAACCAGCCCGGCACACTGTGTTACCAACCAGCCCGGCACAATGTGTTACCAACAAGCCCGGCACAATGTGTTTCCAACCAGCCCGGCACACTGTGTTACCAACCAGCCCGGCACAATGTGTTTCCAACCAGCCCGGCACACTGTGTTACCAACAAGCCCGGCACAATGTGCTACCAACCAGCCCGGCACAATGTGTTACCAACCAGCCCGGCACACTGTGTTACCAACCAGCCCGGCACACTGTGTTACAAACAAGCCCGGCACAATGTGTTACCAACCAGCCCGGCACAATGTGTTACCAACCAGCCCGGCACACTGTGTTACCAACCAGCCCGGCACACTGTGTTACCAACCAGCCCGGCACAATGTTTTACCAACCAGCCCGGCACAATGTGTTACCAACCAGCCCGGCACAATGTTTTACCAACCAGCCCGGCACAATGTGTTACCAACCAGCCCGGCACACTGTGTTACCAACCAGCCCGGCACAATGTGTTACCAACCAGCCCGGCACACTGTGTTACCAACCAGCCCGGCACAATGTGTTACCAACCAGCCCGGCACACTGGAACGATTCAAATACATCACCAAGTGATTGGATGGTTGTCTGGATGTTGCTGGTCTGTGATTGGATGGTTGTCTGGATGTTGCTGGTCTGTGATTGGATGGTTGTCTGGATGTTGCTGGTCTGTGATTGGATGGTTGTCTGGATGTTGCTGGTCTGTGATTGGATGGTTGTCTGGATGTTGCTGGTCTGTGATTGGATGGTTGTGTGGATGTTGCTGGTCTGTGATTGGATGGTTGTCTGGATGTTGCCTGGTCTGTGATTGGATGGTTGTCTGGATGTTGCTGGTCTGTGATTGGATGGTTGTCTGGATGTTGCTGGTCTGTGATTGGATGGTTGTCTGGATGTTGCTGGTCTGTGATTGGATGGTTGTCTGGATGTTGCTAGTCTGTGATTGGATGGTTGTCTGGATGTTGCCTGGTCTGTGATTGGATGGTTGTGTGGATGTTGCTGGTCTGTGATTGGATGGTTGTCTGGATGTTGCCTGGTCTGTGATTGGATGGTTGTCTGGATGTTGCTGGTCTGTGATTGGATGGTTGTCTGGATGTTGCTAGTCTGTGATTGGATGGTTGTCTGGATGTTGCCTGGTCTGTGATTGGATGGTTGTGTGGATGTTGCTGGTCTGTGATTGGATGGTTGTCTGGATGTTGCTGGTCTGTGATTGGATGGTTGTCTGGATGTTGCTGGTCTGTGATTGGATGGTTGTCTGGATGTTGCTGGTCTGTGATTGGATGGTTGTCTGGATGTTGCTGGTCTGTGATTGGATGGTTGTGTGGATGTTGCTGGTCTGTGATTGGATGGTTGTCTGGATGTTGCCTGGTCTGTGATTGGATGGTTGTCTGGATGTTGCTGGTCTGTGATTGGATGGTTGTCTGGATGTTGCTGGTCTGTGATTGGATGGTTGTGTGGATGTTGCTGGTCTGTGATTGGATGGTTGTCTGGATGTTGCCTGGTCTGTGATTGGATGGTTGTCTGGATGTTGCTGGTCTGTGATTGGATGGTTGTCTGGATGTTGCTGGTCTGTGATTGGATGGTTGTCTGGATGTTGCTGGTCTGTGATTGGATGGTTGTCTGGATGTTGCTGGTCTGTGATTGGATGGTTGTCTGGATGTTGCTGGTCTGTGATTGGATGGTTGTCTGGATGTTGCTGGTCTGTGATTGGATGGTTGTCTGGATGTTGCTGGTCTGTGATTGGATGGTTGTCTGGATGTTGCTGGTCTGTGATTGGATGGTTGTCTGGATGTTGCTGGTCTGTGATTGGATGGTTGTCTGGATGTTGCTGGTCTGTGATTGGATGGTTGTCTGGATGTTGCTGGTCTGTGATTGGATGGTTGTCTGGATGTTGCCTGTGTGTTTGGGGGGGTAAGCTGTGAGTCGTCTGAATCGTTGTTTCTTTCTCTGTTTTCCAGGAAACGTCGAGGAGCGTTCAACAGCAAGCAGCTGTTCTACCTGGAGAAATATCGTCCAAAGATGCGCCTGCGCTTCAAAGATTCCAACGGCCATCGCAATAACTGCTGCATCCAGTAGAGCCTGACCTTGAGCCCGACCTTGAGCCACGACCGTTCACTTCAACCTGGCTAGCTTCTCTTACCTGGCAGGCTTCTTTTCTTCGTCATTGTGTTCCAGTATTTTACTTTAATGAAACCATGCTGCGGTTATTCAAACTGCCCCCCCCCTCCTCCGGGTTCACCATCAAGTGTCAAAAAAGCAAAGTGTAACCCGAACCTGCGTGTTTTCTCTTCATGTGGCCGATATAACCCCCGTTCGGAGGGGCAGCAGCGCTGAGTCGTGTATCAATGTAACATGTTGGATTCGTTGTGTTTCTGCAGCCCAGAGAGAGATCTGATTGGCCGCTGAGTTTTATGTCACCCGAGATAAAAACAAAAATCAGTAAATGAAATTCCCCGTTAAATATCCGTGTTCTTGAGGGACTAGAAAGAGAGAGAGGTATGCCTTCCTTCAGATCAGATGGTTCATCCATTAATGCCTTACAATCAGAGAGGAACGAAGGCAATGGAGGCGGGACCCCCCCCCCACAGGTTGATCAACAACAACAACTCAAAGCAACGGTTGCCTTTGTCTCGTGCAGGAAGTCCGACACTCACTTCACTCTTTTTTAATATAAAATGCTTATTAACTGTTGCAATATTTGTCCATTGAAAGTCTAGGAGCGTTTTTCTTTCCTCTATGGAGCCTTCTGTTTACGGATTATTAACTGATTATTACTGATTATTAACTGCCACGTCCAAAATGTGATTATTATTATTAGTTTTTATTTTTATTTTTTGCTTCAAACTGGACTTCCAACGTCTGCGATATTTTGTACGCCTTTTTATTTGATGTCCGTAACTTAAAGACTTGGATACTTGAGGATTTTATGTATTTGAAAATGTGTATTATTATTATTATTAGGTTGGCTATTTATACTATCAATGGATGTGTGATTTAGTACCGTGAGCGACAAAGTTGTACCTGTTCACCAACTTGTGAGAGAACATTAAATGATACACTGAAAAAAACAACTGAGTTAATGGTTTTTATTCTTAATGGTTATTAATCATTATTATCATCATGGTTGTTTGTGTCTGAATGGAAGTTACTTCTTCACTCGTTGGACAAAAGAAAATGTTTTCGAGGTCTTTCAACGGCATCTCAAAATCAAATCGCATTTATTAAAATGATATTGAATCCAACGTGTAGAGAAAACAACGAACAAACAGAACTAATAGAAAGTATTATTTATATTTAACAACAGAAACCAACATCAGTCTGAACGGCTGATTGAGTTTAACAAGTTGTCAAATGACTTCCTAAATATTTATAGATTTTTAAAAAAGTGATATTTACATTTACAAACGAGACGGAGCAAAACATGGAAGTGGTTTGAGATACTTTTTTTTTGTCGTCGTCATTTCCATCTTTGTCTTCGTCTTCTCCGTCGTCGTCTTCTTCGTCGTGGTCGTCTTCTTTTTTTGTCGTCGTCGTCATTGTCATCTTTTTCTTCTTCGTCTTCTTGTTTTCCTTCGTCTTCTTTTTTTAACATCCTTGCGTATGATTTCAACCTTTGTGGTGACGAAGTCTGCAGCAGCTTCACCTGAACTGAGCTGACGAGACGATCGACTGAATCTGATTTAAAACACTTGTCAGGTTTCAGGCGGAGCTGCAGCGATCGGTCCATCCACAGAAAAACAATCACCAACTATTTAGATAATCGATTAATCCTTAAAGTCATTTCTCATCCAAAACAGTCAGAAGATGCTGTTTTCAGCCTCTAATATGGAGATTTCCTGCTTTTTAAAAAAACATATTAAACTGAATATCTTTATTTGACGGACATTTTTCACTATTTTCTGACATTTAATCGGACGATTACTCGATTGATCTAGAATATAATATGCAGATGAATTGATAATGAAAGTAATGGTTAGTTTTAAAGAGAAGGAGCTGTGAACGCTGTGGTGTGTAAAGACTTCATCTTTCACCTCTGACTGAAACCATTTAGACATTAATCAATTAAAACTATTAATGCTGTTGAAAAACTGTAAAAGTTCTGTGATCAAATAGAATTTAACAACATTCAGTGAGATAATCAGAAGGAAAGTTGTAAATGATGAAATAGACACTGAGCTTTTAAAAGCAGCGCGTTGGTTTCAGGTTTAAATGTGTTTCATTATTTATTACATTAACTTTCTTTCTTTTCTACATTTTGGAAGAATCCAATTAAATCCAATTAAGAGAAGCAGAATATGACAATTTATCCTCTGAGAGAATCAAATATAATCTAATTTCTGTTGTATTAAATTATTACACCATAAACAAATATGTTGGATAAGAATTCAAAAGGAATATTTAATACTTGAATGGATTTAAAGACGGCTTCAGTGGAAACATATAATATATATATATAATCTCACTGGCTCTTAAAGAGGACTCGATGTTCTCTCCTCACACGTCGTCCGGTTCGGTCGATCCTCGGAGTTCACTTCTAGTTTCTTTAAGTGCAGTCGTGGTGGTTTTTGGCCGTAAACTCGTCCATAGAAAACATCAAGAGGTTATCAAAATGTCTTTATTTCCTCCTTTGTACAACTCAGAGATGTCACCTTGAACCTTGATAGAATAAATAAGAAGTCATATAAAGGTCTTCACACATCGCCGCCCTCCGATCACAGAAACAAGTTGTCATGACGGAGAACTCATCATCGAACGTGGAGAGGAAGAGGCACAGCGGGGGGGAGGGCGGGGGGGTTAAAGTGGATAATCAACAAACTAAATGTCGTCGTCCAGCTGGAGACTTTGAGCATTGACACATTTACAGAAAAACATACAGTTCAGACTCGTCTCGTTGCTCGGATACAACCGGGGCTTCTTCTTCTTCTTCTCTAGTTTTACAGTACAGAGACGGTGGCGTAGCGTAACGTAACGCAACGTAACGCAACGTAGCGTAACGTAGCGTAACGTAGCGTAACGAAGCGTAACGAAGCGTAACGAAGCATAACGTAGCGTAACGTAGCGTGACGTGGCGCGACGTAACGTGACGTAGCGTGACGAAGCGTGATGTAACGAAGCGTAACGGAACGGAACGTAGCGTAATGTAGTGTAACGAACCGTAACGAAGCGTAACGTAACGTAACATAACGAAGCATAACGTAACGAAGCGTGAGGTAACATGAAACTTTCTCTGTGACGGAGTTTCAGAAGCTGTTCGGGGTCCACCTTCATGTTGAGATGGCTTCAAGAGAACTAAATCACGTTACAGATGAGCTCACCAAATTAAAGACAAAGACAAACATGGACAGATGTTCCATGGAGCTGTGGTTTCTCCTCCAGTCTCTTCACATGTCGCTGGGGCCCTTCATGCTGGAGTCTTTAGCAGACACCGGCGACGCCACCATGGGCAGGACGCACTGCGACGACTCGCAGTAACCGTTCATGCCGGCGGGACCGGGGGGCCCGGGAACGCCCAGAGCACCGGGGACACCGCGGGGTCCTCGCTCTCCCTCACGACCGTCTTTACCGTACGCCGGGCGCCCGTGTTCACCTGAGAGAGGAGTACAAAGAAAAGAATCAATAAGTTAGGAGGTCATGCAGGCGAGTCGTAAGGATCTGAGAGCCTCCTCGCCGGTTGGAGAGACGTGTAACCACGGTAACCGACATCATGTGACCAAAACAACGGTTTGTGAGAATCAAAGTCTGAATTAATTCTAAATATATATTAACGCCTAACAAAGGGAAATCTGATACTTATAGTTGAATTGAAGCGTTATTGATGTTACAGAGCCGTCCGTCAGCATCTATTATGAACGTTGTCGTCCCTACCGCATTGCATTGTGGGATATTTATGCCACCGTAGTGTCCAGCGTTGCATACTGTACTATACTATTGGTTCCATACTGAGGTTTCAGATATACTAAAACATCTCACATACTCTTTTAGCTACTAAATAACATGTTAGTGGAATTTAGGACGCAACCAAAGTCAGCCGTTCGTTCCACGTCGACGTCAGCGCCCAGCAGCAGAGCTACGCTGCCGCCATTTTGGACTGAAAGAGACGACCAGACGGCGGTAAAACGTCCTCCTACAGAGAGACGTACAGAAGTAAAACTACATTATTTCTATTCTATGTCATATTTAATATCTCTACTGAAACGTCCTGTTGAACGATCAAACATTATAAATATGAACACTATTATAACTATTATAACTATTTACTTATTTATTTATGGAACGTTCTGCTGACGGAGCTGACGGTGTTCATCTGAGGGAGAAGAGTCAGAGATGGAGGACGTTTGTCTTCATCATGTACCTGGTAGACCGGGTGCACCGGGCGCTCCTTTGGTTCCTCTCGCTGTCGGTCCTCTGTCCCCTCTGTCCCCCTGGTCACCTGCAGACACCAAACAGAACCGTCACCAAGAGGATTCACACAGAATTGAAGTTGCCGTATTTAGCCGGAGTTCAAGCTCCGACTTCCCCTCGTCTGTTCCTTCGTTAACATTACGACCGACCTGATTGGTCCCTGAGGGGGAAGTGGGTCAGAACCAGATAGAAAGAAGAACACATGGAATAAAACACGTCTTTAGCTCCTGGATGATGAGATCCTCCAGATGTTCAGGTTGGACGTTCACAGGATGATGAGAACCTCCAGATGTTCAGGTTGGATGTTCACAGGATGATGAGAACCTCCAGATGTTCAGGTTGGACGTTCACAGGATGATGAGAACCTCCAGATGTTCAGGTTGGACGTTCACAGGATGATGAGAACTTCCAGATGTTCAGGTTGGACTTTCACAGGATGATGAAAACCTCCAGATGTTCAGGTTGGACGTTCACAAGATCAGATAAAAATCTCTTCATTCTTTCAAAAGATGCAACTATAGATGATTATGAGACAAAGAGTCCACCACGTCTCCTACACAGGGACAAGTTCAGCCTCTTTTTAGCCTTGTTTTGTCTCTTTGTAGTTGTTACGCATCACTCTGTGGTCATTTTGTGTCTCTTTGTAGTTGTTTTGTGTCTCTTTGTGATTGTTTTGCATCTCTTTGTAGTTGTTTTGAGTGTCTTTGTAGTTGTTTTGTGTCTCTTTGTGATTGTTTTGCATCTCTTTGTAGTTGTTTTGAGTGTCTTTGTAGTTGTTTTGTGTCTCTTTGTAGTTGTTTTGAGTGTCTTTGTAGTTGTTTTGTGTCTCTTTGTAGTTGTTTTGAGTGTCTTTGTAATTGTTTTGCGTCTCTTTGTAGTTGTTTTGCGTCTCTTTGTAGTTGTTTTGCGTCTCTTTGTAGTTGTTTTGCGTCTCTTTGTAGTCATTTTGAGTTTCCTCCTGGTTGGAATGTGTCTCCTTAACTGACATTTTGTAGGTGAAGGCCAGGTGATAGATAGCCTGACACTATGGGCCCCTGGCCTCAGGTTATCTATCACCTGGTCTCAGACTATCTATCACCTGGTCTCAGGTTATCTATCACCTGGTCTCAGACTATCTATCACCTGGTCTCAGGTTATCTATCACCTGGTCTCAGACTATCTATCACCTGGTCTCAGACTATCTATCACCTGGTCTCAGGTTATCTATCACCTGGTCTCAGACTATCTATCACCTGGTCTCAGACTATCTATCACCTGGTCTCAGGTTATCTATCACCTGGTCTCAGACTATCTATCACCTGGTCTCAGGTTATCTATCACCTGGTCTCAGGTTATCTATCACCTGGTCTCAGACTATCTATCACCTGGTCTCAGGTTATCTATCACCTGGTCTCAGACTATCTATCACCTGGTCTCAGACTATCTATCACCTGGTCTCAGACTATCTATCACCTGGTCTCAGGTTATCTATCACCTGGTCTCAGACTATCTATCACCTGGTCTCAGACTATCTATCACCTGTTCTCACCTGGTCTCAGGCTATCTATCACCTGGTCTCAGGCTATCTATCACCTGTTCTCACCTGGTCTCAGGTTATCTATCACCTGGTCTCAGGTTATCTATCACCTGGTCTCAGGCTATCTATCACCTGTTCTCACCTGGTCTCAGGCTATCTATCACCTGGTCTCAGGTTATCTATCACCTGGTCTCTATTCATTGTTTTACAGTATCTTAACAGTGAATTCTCATTAACTCTTTAGTTTCCAGACAGAAACAAGCTGACAGTGGAACATCCATGCGGTCGTAGACCTGCTGATCTGAATCTCACCTTTGGGTCCTTTGCGACCCATCAACCCAGCCGGACCCTTCAGACCGGGCAGTCCTCGTGATCCGGTGTGTCCGGGGAAACCGTTCTCTCCGGTGGGTCCCGGAGGTCCAGGGGGGCCGGGGGGACCGGGTAGCCCGGAGATGCCTGACTCGGGCCTTCTCAGGCTAGCTGCTAGCTGGGCCAGCTGCTCTGTGACACAGGAGGACATGTTGGACATTTATATTTAGAAGCTTTGACAGCATTGATCTCTTCAGTATAAAGTAGTTCCAGTAAACTGCAACAGTCTGAGTATTATCCGGAGTAATACTATTTCTGCTTTGGATTGTTTTAATCGCGGTGAGCACCACAAAGTAAAGTCTATTCACCTCCGTTGTATCGGGGGGTGGCAGAAATCTCAGAGATACATAGAAAACTACAACTTATTTAGGTTTACGCAAAAAAACTACTTAACTTTGTAGGAAAACATTGAGTTCTGGGTAAGAAGATGACAAACACTTACCTTGCATGACCCTCATGCACACCTGTTTGATGTGTGTATCAGTCGGTGATTTTCCCTGAACAAACAAAGATTATTGATATTGATGAGTTATTATAACATCACATGCTAACGAGGCCCTGAGCTGTTACCATATTTATTTAATTCCATAAACGTAATGCTTAATGAAAAAACACTCCCAAAAACTTGATTTTCTGACTTTTACCAGAACTGGACTGTTGAAAATAACCAGAAGAGTCTTCCAGTTGAACATGTTAGCTAGTTTATAGATAGAAGTCATCTCACCGCCGGTCCCTGCGACCCCGGCAGGCCCGGTACCCCCATGTCGCCCTGCATGCCGCGTGGTCCCGGTTGGCCCGACTTGCCCTCTTTCCCCTGCTGGCCTCGGCCGCCCTCGGGTCCTTTATTCCCCGTCTCTCCTGGCGGGCCGGTCTGTAATACCACAGCAGCATGTAGGATGTTAACTCAACGAGACAGGGAGAGGTGCAGAAACACACCGAAACATCTCATGTTTCAACGTCAAAGTGAGGAAGAAGGAAAAGATGTTGTTGTTTGTTGTTGAACTCATCAAGAAGCATCCTGGAAAACTGAAAAAGTCCTGCAGCCGGGTCACCGTTAAAGCTGCTGGGAAGCAGCTGATCCTGCTCTTGAAACACCTCCTGAGACTCATTCAGCCTACTCAAGTGTGGTTGTGATGTGGTTGTGATGTGGTTGTGATGTGGTTGTGATGTGGTTGTGATCTGGTTGTGACCTGGTTGTGATGTGGTTGTGATCAGGTTGTGATGTGGTTGTGATCTGGTTGTGATCAGGTTGTGATCTGGTTGTGATCTGGTTGTGATGTGGTTGTGATCTGGTTGTGATCTGGTTGTGATGTGGTTGTGATCAGGTTGTGATGTGGTTGTGATCTGGTTGTGATGTGGTTGTGATCTGGTTGTGATTTGGTTGTGATGTGGTTGTGATCTGGTTGTGACCTGGTTGTGATGTGGTTGTGATCAGGTTGTGATGTGGTTGTGATCAGGTTGTGATGTGGTTGTGATCTGGTTGTGATGTGGTTGTGATCTGGTTGTGATCAGGTTGTGATCTGGTTGTGATGTGGTTGTGATTTGGTTGTGATGTGGTTGTGATCAGGTTGTGATGTGGTTGTGATGTGGTTGTGATGTGGTTGTGATCTGGTTGTGATCAGGTTGTGATCTGGTTGTGATGTGGTTGTGATCTGGTTGTGATGTGGTTGTGATGTGGTTGTGATGTGGTTGTGATTTGGTTGTGATTTGGTGTGATGTGGTTGTGATGTGGTGTGGTTGTGACCTGGTTGTGATGTGGTTGTGATGTGGTTGTGATCTGGTTGTGACCTGGTTGTGACGTGGTTGTGACGTGGTTGTGATGTGGTTGTGACCTGGTTGTGATGTGGTTGTGATGTGGTTGTGATCTGGTTGTGATCTGGTTGTGATGTGGTTGTGATGTGGTTGTGATGTGGTTGTGATGTGGTTGTGATTTGGTTCTGATCTGGTTGTGATTTGGTTGTGATGTGGTTGTGATCTGGTTGTGACCTGGTTGTGATGTGGTTGTGATCAGGTTGTGATGTGGTTGTGATGTGGTTGTGATCTGGTTGTGATCTGGTTGTGATCAGGTTGTGATCTGGTTGTGATGTGGTTGTGAAGTGGTTGTGATGTGGTTGTGATGGGGTTGTGATGGGGTTGTGATGTGGTTGTGATCAGGTTGTGATTTGGTTGTGATCTGGTTGTGATCAGGTTGTGATCTGGTTGTGATCAGGTTGTGATCTGGTTGTGATGTGGTTGTGATGTGGTTGTGATCTGGTTGTGATCTGGTGGTGATCAGGTTGTGATGTGGTTGTGATGTGGTTGTGATGTGGTTGTGATCAGGTTGTGATCTGGTTGTGATCTGGTGGTGATCAGGTTGTGATGTGGTTGTGATGGGGTTGTGATCAGGTTGTGATCTGGTTGTGATGTGGTCGTGATCTGGTCGTGATCTGGTCGTGATGTGGTCGTGATCTGGTCGTGATGTGGTTGTGATGTGGTTGTGATGTGGTTGTGATGTGGTTGTGATCTGGTTGTGATCAGGTTGTGATCTGGTTGTGATCAGGTTGTGATCTGGTTGTGATCTGGTTGTGATCTGGTTGTGATGTGGTTGTGATGTGGTTGTGATTTGGTTGTGATCTGGTTGTGATCTGGTTGTGATCTGGTTGTGATCAGGTTGTGATTTGGTTGTGATGTGGTTGTGACCTGGTTGTGATGTGGTTGTGATGTGGTTGTGATCTGTTTGTGATGTTGTTGTGATGTGGTTGTGATCTGGTTGTGATCTGGTTGTGATCAGGTTGTGATCTGGTTGTGATGTGGTTGTGATCTGGTTGTGATCTGGTTGTGATGTTGTTGTGATGTGGTTGTGATCTGGTTGTGACCTGGTTGTGATGTGGTTGTGATCTGGTTGTGATGTGGTTGTGATGTGGTTGTGATGTGGTTTTGATCTGGTTTTGGTCTGGTTGTGATGTTGTTGTGATGTTGTTGTGATGTGGTTGTGATTTGGTTGTGATTTGGTTGTGATCTGGTTGTGATGTGGTTGTGATGTGGTTGTGATGTGGTTGTGATGTGGTTGTGATGTGGTTGTGATCTGGTTGTGATCTGGTTGTGATGTGGTTGTGATCTGGTTGTGATGTGGTTGTGATGTGGTTGTGATGTGGTTGTGATGTGGTTGTGATCTGGTTGTGATCAGGTTGTGATCTGGTTGTGATCAGGTTGTGATCTGGTTGTGATCTGGTTGTGATGTGGTTGTGATGTGGTTGTGATTTGGTTGTGATCTGGTTGTGATCAGGTTGTGATTTGGTTGTGATGTGGTTGTGACCTGGTTGTGATGTGGTTGTGATGTGGTTGTGATCTGTTTGTGATGTTGTTGTGATCTGGTTGTGATGTGGTTGTGATCTGGTTGTGATCTGGTTGTGATCAGGTTGTGATCTGGTTGTGATGTGGTTGTGATCTGGTTGTGATCTGGTTGTGATTTGGTTGTGATCTGGTTGTGATGTGGTTGTGATGTGGTTGTGATGTGGTTGTGATGTGGTTGTGATGTGGTTGTGATCTGGTTGTGATGTGGTTGTGATGTGGTTGTGATGTGGTTGTGATGTGGTTGTGATCTGGTTGTGATCAGGTTGTGATCTGGTTGTGATCTGGTTGTGATGTGGTTGTGATGTGGTTGTGATTTGGTTGTGATCTGGTTGTGATCAGGTTGTGATTTGGTTGTGATGTGGTTGTGACCTGGTTGTGATGTGGTTGTGATGTGGTTGTGATCTGTTTGTGATGTTGTTGTGATCTGGTTGTGATGTGGTTGTGATCTGGTTGTGATCTGGTTGTGATCAGGTTGTGATCTGGTTGTGATGTGGTTGTGATCTGGTTGTGATCTGGTTGTGATCAGGTTGTGATGTGGTTGTGATCTGGTTGTGACCTGGTTGTGATGTGGTTGTGATCTGGTTGTGATGTGGTTGTGATGTGGTTGTGATGTGGTTTTGATCTGGTTTTGGTCTGGTTGTGATCTGGTTGTGATGTTGTTGTGATGTGGTTGTGATCTGTTTGTGATGTTGTTGTGATCTGGTTGTGATGTGGTTGTGATCTGGTTGTGATCTGGTTGTGATGTGGTTGTGATGTGGTTGTGATGTGGTTGTGATGTGGTTGTGATGTGGTTGTGATCTGTTTGTGATGTTGTTGTGATCTGGTTGTGATGTGGTTGTGATCTGGTTGTGATCTGGTTGTGATCAGGTTGTGATCTGGTTGTGATGTGGTTGTGATCTGGTTGTGATCTGGTTGTGATCAGGTTGTGATGTGGTTGTGATCTGGTTGTGACCTGGTTGTGATGTGGTTGTGATCTGGTTGTGATGTGGTTGTGATGTGGTTGTGATGTGGTTTTGATCTGGTTTTGGTCTGGTTGTGATCTGGTTGTGATGTTGTTGTGATGTTGTTGTGATGTTGTTGTGATGTGGTTGTGATTTGGTTGTGATGTTTTTGTGATGTTGTGGTGATGTTCTTGTGATCTGGTTGTGATCTGGTTGTGATGTGGTTGTGATCTGGTTGTGATCTGGTTGTGATCAGGTTGTGATCTGGTTGTGATGTGGTTGTGATCTGGTTGTGACCTGGTTGTGATGTGGTTGTGATCTGGTTGTGATGTGGTTGTGATGTGGTTGTGATGTGGTTTTGATGTGGTTTTGGTCTGGTTGTGATCTGGTTGTGATGTTGTTGTGATGTTGTTGTGATGTTGTTGTGATGTGGTTGTGATTTGGTTGTGATCTGGTTGTGATGTGGTTGTGATGTTCTTGTGATCTGGTTGTGATCTGGTTGTGATCTGGTTGTGATGTGGTTGTGATGTGGTTGTGATCTGTTTGTGATCTGATTGTGTTGTGGTTGTGATGTGGTTGTGATGCTGGCTTTCAGTGAACATACCGATCCTTTCTCTCCTGGTTCTCCTTGATCACCCTGTAGAGGAAAAGATTCATAAATGATTTTGTCTGCAGGAAGTTGCATCCAACGTTGCCATAGCAAAAGTGATCTCATAGTACCAGACGTTTCACATCTTAATGATCTTAAATATCTTACAAGTTCTCCAGAACTACATATTCTACTATACATATATACATATATACATCAATTCTATACATATTCTTGTGGTTTCCCACTGAAGAGACAGATCCTGTTGACTGTATGGAAGCAGGTGTTTCAGTGGTGGGTCACTCACCAGGTCTCCACCGTCTCCTGGTGTTCCTTCAGCTCCTGCAGCTCCCTGAAAGAATGAAAAGATGTTTTTTGGTTCTTAATGTGCTCCGAGTCAAAACTCTGTAATCTGAGTGTTAATATTCTGAAACATACCTGGTCTCCCGTTGGACCGTCGAGACCGACTGCACCCTGAGGAGGAAAAACATGATATAACATATAGCCTGATGAGTATTTCATTATCTGAAACAACTTCATATTTTCAAACAAATAAATCGGTCATATCCTGGAGCCAAAACCCCGTCGTCATAGTCCCGTGGTTCTGATAGGTGGTATCTGGTGGACTTAAAGGGGGGGCAGTAAATCACAAATATTGTCTCCTGATTAGTTTTATTGCAGCCTATATATACAGTATATACTGTGTATATATATATATATATATACTGTATATATACTGTATATATACAGAGATGTACGTAAAACACGTCACTTACGTCACTAGCGTAACTTACGTCACTAATGTCACTAACGTAACTTACGTCACTAACGTGGCTTACGTCACTAACGTAACTTACGTCACTAACGTAACTTACGTCACTAACGTAACTTACGTCACTAACGTAACTTACGTTAAGGCGAATACAGGTATATTCAGACAGACAGGATGAGGAAAGATAAAGTGTTTTTGAACATTAAAGCATGTAAACATGTTCTAGTAGAAACCTAAAATATAAGTATGAACCTGGAAATGAGCTGATACTTCCCCTTTAAAGTGAATCAGCGTGTTTATCCAGCTCAGTCACGCAGCAGTTGATGTATTGATTTGTGTACACGGACACAAACTTCAAATTTTTTTGCGTGATGGTCAGCACGAAATCAATTTGTAGATGATCCACATAACTGTGAAGCGGGACGTGTAGAGAGTAGGGACGACACGTAGGGAGGAGGTTGGAATGGACGGGGGGGTATAAAAACACTAATGAGGTAGTTTTATTTTGAAAAGACTGGAGCGGAAATTGACACATACGTTACGTGTTGCTGGACATTCGTAGGAGACGCACGAAAAATACGTTTTTGAAAGTCGTGCTGAGCGTCACGAGAAAAAGAGGAAAAGCGCGTCTGCGTACACAAATTAAATTAAATAGATTACACTTGGTGAATATTTCACAGACTGCCGTGAGACGGAGTGGGTTCATCACGTGATGAGGTTCATCACGTGATGTCATTCTGTGTCTCTTACCCGGTCGCCATTCTGACCACGATAACCAGCAGGACCAGGAAGTCCTGGAAGACCCAGGTCTCCTTTACCTCCCTGTTAAAACACACACACACACACACACACACACACACACACACAACATACATATACAGTTAAATACAAGAATATAGACACACATATATATATATATATATATATATACAGTTAAATACTCAGAATATACACATATATAGTGGTTGCTAGGCGCCGACGCGAGTGGCAGCCTGTCTTAGTAGCTCTCCGTGTTTCTACTTTCTTTGTCTTTTTTTTTGCTACTTTTTCGTTACTTTTAATTTTCTACTGCGCTTAGTTTCTGTCAGTGATAGTATACTGCACACTTTATGTAAATAGTTTCCTTTTTCACAGCCGTCTTATTTAGTTATTATATTTAGTTAGCCTGACCAACGGACATGATCGGACAATAGACGGTGTATTCGTTTGAAGCGCTCCTCGCCTTTCGGGACCGAGTAGCAGCGCCACCAAAGGATTTACCTGCCGAGATACGGCGACACAGACGGGGATCAAGAGCCGGCGCGATCGTGAGGGGGAGGAGGGAGAAGGAGAGGAGGAGATTTAAACCCGTCCTGCCTTCAGTGATCATGGGCAATGTGAGATCTCTGGCCAACAAGACGGACGAGCTAGCAGCCCTGGTGAAAGACCAACGGGAATACCGAGAGTCCAGTGTGCTGTGCTTTACGGAGACATGGCTGAAGGGGATTATACCAGACTGCTTAGTGGAACCGGAAGGCTTCACGGTGGTGCGAGCTGACAGAGACAAACAGAGCGGTAAAAAGAAAGGCGGAGGGCTTGCTGTCTTTGTGAACTCCAGATGGTGTAATCCCAAACACATCACTGTAAAGGAGCGCATCTGAACCCCGGACACGGAGCTGCTGGCTGTGAGTTTGAGGCCATATTATCTGCCTCGAGAGTTCTCACACTGCATTACTGTTTACATTCAACCGAGTGCTGTGGCGGCGCAGGCAAGTGACGTCATCCACTCCATCGTCGCGGGATTACAGACGAGGCACCCCAGCACATTCATCATCGTAAATAGTGATTTTAACCATGTCTCCAAAACCCTGACGAACTTCACCCAGAATGTGACCTGTAACACAAGACACAATACGACCCTGGACCCGCTGTAAGCCAACATTAAGGAGGCATACAGCGCCACTGTTCTCCCCCTCCCCTTGGCGGTTCAGACCACAACCTCATCAGGCTTGTGCCAACATACAAGCCTGTTGTCAGGAGGCAGCCCGCCACCACCAGGACTGTTCAACAGTGGTCAGTGGAAGTTGAGGAGGAGCTGAGGGAGTGTTACAGGTCAACAGACTGGGAGTTGTTTGACAGGGTCCACGGTGAGGACATCGATGGACTCTCCCACTGCATCACAGACTACATTAGGTTCTGTGAGGAGAGCATCGTACCCACCAAAAAGGTACGCTGCTTTCCTAACAACAAGCCCTGGATCAATGGGGTCATTAAAGCCCTGTTGAACAGGAAGAAGAGGGCATTCATGGCCGGGGACATTGAGGGGGCCAAGGTTGTCCAGAAGGAGCTGAAGAAGGAGCTGAGGGCGGCCAAGGACACCTACAAAGACAGACTGGAGGGGAGACTACAGGCCGACAGCTCCAGGGAGGTGTGGGGGGGGGTTCAGGAAGATAACTGGCTACAAACAGCCGAGCCCTGGTGTTGAGGGGACCCAGGAACATGCAAATGAGCTAAACCTGTTTTTCAACAGGTTTGACCAACCAACCCCCCCATGAGCTCAGCAGGACAGCCTGGGTCCTCACTCACCAACACCAGTGCCCCCCTCCACACCTCTCCTTCCCCTCCTCCCCCCCCTTCCACACCTCTCCTCCTCCCCCCAGCACCCATCCCCAGGAGGCAGCAGCAGCTTGCCCCCCCCATACCTACCCTGAGGATCACAGCCCCAGCATGTCTTTTACACCTGGAGACATTGCAACATCCACCCTGATCATCACAACCAGCCAGGTGAGGAAGCAGCTCTCAAAGATCAGCGTGAACAAGGCCAGGGGACCAGACAACACCAACCCCAGGGTGCTCAAGGCGTGTGCTGGGGAGCTGGCAGCAGCGTTCCAGCACCTCTTCAGCCTCAGGAAGGTGCCCCAGCTCTGGAAGACCTCCTGCATCGTCCCGGTGCCCAAGAAGGGACACCCCAGCACCCCCAATGACTACAGGCCAGCTGCTCTGACGTCACACGTCATGAAGATCTTTGAGAGACTGGTTCTGCAGCACCTCAAGCCCCTTGTGAGCGACTCCCGGGACCCCCTGCAGTTTGCATACCAGGAAAACATCGGTGTGGATGATGCCATCACCTACATGCTCCACAGAGCCTACACTCACCTGGAGAGGCCGCACAGCACCGTAAGAATCATGTTCTTCGACTTCTCCAGCGCCTTCAACACCATCCTGCCACTCCGGCTAGCTGAGAAGCTCTCAGTGATGCAGGTAGACCATGGCCTGGTGGCCTGGATTACGGACTACCTCACCAGCAGACCACAGTATGTCAGACTGCAGGGCAGCCTGTCAGATGTGCTGGTGAGCAACACCGGCGCCCCCCAAGGAACTGTGCTGTCTCCCTTCCTGTTCACCACCTACACCTCCGACTTTCGCTTCCACTCGGGTACATGCCACCTACAGAAGTTCTCCGATGACTCCTCCATCGTCAGCTGCATCACAGATGACAACGAGGAGTACAGAGCCCTGGTGGAGAACTTCATAGGGTGGTGTGATAACAATCACCTCCAGCTCAACATTGGAAAGACCAAGGAGCTGGTGGTGGACTTCCGGCGGAGCACGAGGCCCCCAACTCCCATCACCATCCGAGGGGAGGAGGTGGAGGTGGTGGACACCTACAAGTTCCTGGGAGTACACATGAACAGTAGACTGGACTGGACTGATAACACCGAGGCCCTCTACAGGAAGGGACAGAGCAAACTGTTCTTCCTGAGGAGGCTCAGGTCTTTTAATGTATGCAATAGGCTGCTGCAGATGTTTTACCAGTCTGTAGTAGCCAGTGTTCTCTTCTTTCTGTGGCATGTTGGGGGGGGGGTAACATGAACACAAGGGATGCCAACAGACTGAACAGGCTGGTGAGGAAGGCTGGCTCTGTGGTTGGATCTGAGCTGGATGATCTGGAGGTGGTGGCAGAGGGGAGGATGAGGAGGAAGCTGGACGCTATCCTGGAGAACCCCTCCCACCCCCTCCATGATGAGCTAGTCAAGATGAGGAGCACCTTCAGCCACAGACTCATCCCTCCTCGGCACAACACAAAGCGCCTGGGTCAGTCCTTCATGCTGGTAGCCATCAGGCTCCACAACCAAGGCTGACCCCCATATGACAACTATTAGGACTCTAAGAACTTTAAACATGCACTATCTACCTTTTAACATGCACTATCTGGCGCACTTTACACTCACTTTACACTATACATCCTATTTACCACTTTATTGCTGACTGCACATATGTACATATTACATTTATTTATTTATTTATTTATTGTACATACTACATTTATTTATTGACGGACTGTACACACTATGTTCACCCATTCACTCTGTATCTTTTATATCTCTATTATTGTTTCACTCTGTTTGCTGATGTTGCTGCTTTGACACCCGAATTTCCCTCCGGGGATTAATAAAGGTCCATCTTATCTTATCTTATCTTATATATATACATACAGTTAAATACTCAGAACATACACACATATATATATGTATATATATATATATATATACATATATATATATATATATATATATATATACAGTTAAATACACACAACAAAAATCAACAGTGGTGCACATTTAGGATCAGAACACCAGAGGGCCTGTGTGAAGCGTAGAAGAGCCCCTCCCCCACTTTAACCAGAGAAAATACAAACATCCCCCCCCCCCCCCCCCCATTTCATCACATGTTTCTGGGTACTGACGGTGGCGTTCAGCGTTCAGGCCGACGGGTTTCAGGCATTCCTGGGGAACAGAGAGCTCTTTCAGGGCTCCTTTTTCTTTTCCTGCCCTGAACCCCCCCCCCCCCCCCCCCGCCCCCCCAGGTCGTCGTGTTTCTGTAACAAGAGTTCCATTCACAGCCGCTCAGCGACGGATTAAAGACTTTAACTGAAGGACAGAAGTTCATAAAGACCCGCCGCTCGTTAATAACAGCATGACACGAGGCTTCAGCTCACCTCCGAGGGTTATCCTGGTGAATGATCCTCAGGTTGAATCAGACGTTCAGGACAGGAGATCCTAGTTATGATCACTGATCGATCACTTTGTGTTTCAAGACCCGGATCTCATAGTAGTAGTACTAGTACAGAGTAGTATTACAGAGTAGTATTACAGAGTACTAGTACAGAGTAGTAGTACAGAGTAGTAGTATTACAGAGTACTAGTACAGAGTAGTAGTACAGAGTACTAGTACAGAGTACTAGTACAGAGTAATAGTACAGAGTAATAGTACAGAGTAGTAGTACAGAGTAGTAGTACAGAGTAGTAGTACAGAGTAGTAGTACAGAGTAGTAGTACAGAGTACCAGTACAGAGTAGTAGTACAGAGTAGTAGTAAAGAGTACTAGTACCAGTACCTGTGAGGGTTTCTGGACCATATCTGTCATAGTTTTGTGTTGTTCATTGATTTACAATAATAAATATATACATACATTTGCATAAAGCAGAGTATTTGTCCACTCCCATGTTGATAAGAGGATTAAATAGTTGACTGATCTCCCTTTAAGGTTCATTTATAGCAGATAAAACGTGTACACACTCGTCTCCTGAGCGTCTAGCAGCGATTAGAGCTTGACTAATCAGATTCTAAGTAACCAGAGACCAAACTTTAGTTTTCTTCTCCTCGTAGATCATAAATAAAATGTTAATTTATTGTTAATAAATGGTATAATTATTGTTTGCACACATCCATTGCCAATCCCTCTCCTTCCTGGGTAAACATTTCTTGTTGCTCCCTCCATCCCCTGGACCCTAAACGGGGGAACGTAACAATTGGGGGCTCGTCCGGGATCTTGGACAATTGGTCCAATATGGCGCCCACGTTGACGTATCATCTACAGTATGTATATACTGTATGTCTATGTAAATGGTAAATGGACTTATATAGCGCTTTTCTAGTCTTCCGACCACTCAAAACGCTTTACACTACATGTCAGCATTCACACACACATTCATACACTGATGGCAGAGGCTACTAAGGTGCCAACTTTGCCCATCAGGATCTAATCTAAATACTCATTCACACACCGATGGCTATGCCTTCGGGAGCAATTTGGGGTTAAGTGTCTTGCTCAAGGACACATCGACATGTGATCAGGAGCAGCCGGGGATCGAACCACCGACCTTCCGATTGGTGGACAACCTGCTCTACCCTCAGAGCCACAGCCGCCCTTATGTATGTATCTATGTCTATGTTTGTATATACTGTATGTCTATGTAAGTATATATGTCTATGTTTGTATATACTGTATGTCTATGTAAGTATATATGTCTATGTTTGTATATACTGTATGTCTATGTTTGTATATACTGTATGTCTATGTAAGTATATATGTCTATGTTTGTATATACTGTATGTCTATGTATGTATATACTGTATGTCTATGTATGTATATATGTCTATGTATGTATATATGTCTATGTATGTATGTACTGTATGTCTATGTTTGTATATACTGTATGTCTATGTATGTATATATGTCTATGTATGTATATACTGTATGTCTATGTATGTATATACTGTATGTCTATGTATGTATATATGTCTATGTATGTATATACTGTATGTCTATGTATGTATATACTGTATGTCTATGTATGTATATACTGTATGTCTATGTATGTATATACTGTATGTCTATGTATGTATATATGTCTATGTATGTATATACTGTATGTCTATGTATGTATATACTGTATGTCTATGTATGTATATACTGTATGTCTATGTATGTATATATGTCTATGTATGTATGTACTGTATGTCTATGTTTGTATATACTGTATGTCTATGTATGTATATATGTCTATGTATGTATATACTGTATGTCTATGTATGTATATACTGTATGTCTATGTATGTATATACTGTATGTCTATGTATGTATATACTGTATGTCTATGTATGTATATATGTCTATGTATGTATATACTGTATGTCTATGTATGTATATACTGTATGTCTATGTATGTATATACTGTATGTCTATGTATGTATATACTGTATGTCTATGTATGTATATATGTCTATGTATGTATATACTGTATGTCTATGTATGTATATACTGTATGTCTATGTATGTATATACTGTATGTCTATGTATGTATATACTGTATGTCTATGTATGTATATATGTCTATGTATGTATATACTGTATGTCTATGTATGTATATATGTCGATGGTTCATGGTGTAGGGGGAGGTTTTATCCCTGATATTAGACAGACTCTCTCTGTCAGGTCTTACCCTGGCTCCTGGTGATCCTCGAGGCCCGTCAGGTCCTCTCTCTCCTCGTCCTCCCTGAAAGAGACAAAAGAAACGGTTCAATCTGGAGAGAAAACACAAATAAAGGCCTGAATGATGGAAAGACGTATTTAGTTCAGCTATACGCTGCCCAGCCTGAACTCTGTGAATGTTTAATGTTCTCTTTCTTTTGTCTCCTGGCGACCGGCAGCGTGATACGTTTGACTAGTTGGTGAACAGTTTGACTAGTTGGTGAACAGTTTGACTAGTTAGTGAACAGTTTGACTAGTTAGTGAACAGTTTGACTAGTTAGTGAACAGTTTGACTAGTTAGTGAACAGTTTGACTAGTTAGTGATACGTTTGACTAGTTAGTGAACAGTTTGACTCGTTAGTGAACAGTTTGACTCGTTAGTGAACAGTTTGACTCGTTAGTGAACAGTTTGACTGGTGTATGTAATAACTGGATGTAGAGGAGAGGTTAGGCATCATTAAGAGGAACTGTTCGGGTCTGTTTACGGTTTTATCTGATAGTTTTGATGTCACTGTGTTTTCTGTCGCCAGCTTCTGCAAAATGAATTTCCTTCTGTGACAGTTGGAGGCGTCAGAATTAGAGTTATTTGTTTGCATTTTATCATATTAGATGATGCAGAAGTGCATGCACAACAAACTGCACGATGAGAACACTGAACTGACTGTACGTGTTTTAGACTTTATGACTTTATGACAACACTTCTCTCATTGATCCGGTCGATACTGGTTTCTGGATAAATCATGTGATGGAATCTCACTCAGCCCTTCAGAGAAATGCTTTATTCACCTCCTCCAATCAGACTTTGAGCTGGTTACTTCGGCAACAACATGCAACCTTCTGACATATAAGAACGATAACTAACTGCCAGGAGTATTCTGCATTATCAGTCTGTGTCTGTGCATCTGTGAGAGGTGGTCGGGCTGCTGGACTCCGAGCAGGAAGTCAGTGTGGGTTAGAAACACTGTGGATGTTCACATCTGCCTCGTGGCGTCCTAACGGCTCTTCTCAACCAGTTTTAAGGAGGTTAATAAAGGAAGCATTGAAGCTCCTTTCCTTTGGTAAAGGATGCTCCAGTGTTTCCTCTGCTAAAGGACATAATAAAGGAAGCATTGTAGTTCAGATTTATTATATGAGTTTGTAAATGCGTGATGGAAACGTGCGCGTGTCTGCCGTTGGATTCTATCCTTTATTATTTGAATGTCCGCCTTGTAAAGCACATGATGAGCACTCGTTCTGATAAGTGTTATATAAATAACCTTCGGCGGCCTCGGTCTCCGTGAGGTCATCGTTGCCCACGCGTGCACGACATCAGAGCGAGTCAGACACAAATCTAACCAGCATGCATTGCGCGGCGATCGCCGGTGTTGGATTGTCCTCTCCAACGAGCGTCCTCTGTGTCTCGCGGCTTTAAGGTAAATATGGATGCAGCTGACTCACCGGTCCTCCTCTGGGTCCGACCGGTCCCACCTCGCCCTGCTCGCCACGCTCGCCCTGCAAACAAACACAACATCCAATTAAATCACTATCAGAGCTGCAGAACAACACATCATCGGCTTTTCTCTTTTAGTTCCATTCTGTTATGAGTTGAGGAATGTAAACCAGATACCGAACTGATGTCCGTCAAGTAGTTTAATGCTTTTACAGACTCACTCTGAGGCTCTTAGTTTACAATGAAATCATCTTTATAGAACACCTTTCAAACTGCTTTAAACTTACTTGTTTCCCTGGAGACCCCATCAGTCCTACAACACCTGGATCACCTGTGTTACCCTGGTGAGAAAAACACTTTATTTATATATATATATACATCCATATATCAGTACTAGTGTAGTAGTGGAAGGATCTGTTATTAACAGTGGTACTCAGTAAAGATGGGATCATACCGCTGCACCACTGACTCCTTTCTGTCCATAAGCGCCTGGTAAACCCTGCATGGAGATCAAACACATGGTATCAAACATCAACACATCTCACACTGTTAATGATGAAGTCAGAGGTCAGAGGTCAGAGGTCACACTTACAGGAAGTCCTTGTGGGCCGGCATCACCTGGAGCCCCATTTTTAGCTGTAATACCCTAAAAACCAGCAGAAACAGACCATCAGGGGGTTTAATACAGAGACTCTGATTCAGACTTTCTATCTAAAAACACACAAACAAGACAATAAAATATTAATATATATATATATATATATATATATTTATATATTTATATATAGTAGTTACCTTGGACCCCGGCAGCCCGGGTATTCCCTCACGGCCATCTGGACCAGCGAGGCCCTGTTGACCAGAAAGATGAGATCAACGTCTTTAGGTTTAGACAACAAAAAACTTGGTTAAGTTTATCATTAGTTATATATTTTAGGGGGAAAAATCGTGTTTTGGCTTAAAAATAACTGTTTGAAAACTGTTTGAAAAGATGGATTCGGGATTCGGGATTCAGGATTCAGGATTCGGGATTCGGGATTCGGGATTCAGGATTCAGGATTCAGGATTCAGGAGGTGTCGTCTTTGATCCAACTCCAGAAAATAAGACACACACTGAGCGAGTCCTATGACAAGTTCACTAAAGTGCATTTATTGAACCCAATCCTCAGTGTTGTTGTCCTTCTAGACCTTCTAGACCT
Organism: Sebastes fasciatus; assembly: GCF_043250625.1. NCBI lineage: Eukaryota > Metazoa > Chordata > Actinopteri > Perciformes > Sebastidae > Sebastes > Sebastes fasciatus. Next base: position 42,931,287 of record NC_133797.1, read on the forward strand.
TCTAGACCTTCTAGAGTCTGCAGCACAAAGAATAATGGACTAATGCATCTGATAATAAACAGATTAAAAACACGTGTACGTGTTTACATGTTAATAAAATGCAAACCCCCCTTAAATAAAGTTATAAAACAAAAAGAAAGAGGGATTGATTGATAGGATGAAGCGGTGCTCACCGGCCCTCCTTTTGGCCCCGGGACTCCTCTGATTCCAGATGGACCTCCGTCGCCCTGGAAACCAACAAAGAAGGAAACAAGTTGAATTTAGAGGTGAAATAAAAACACTAGAAGGAGAAACAAAGGAAACAGAGACATGGTTGAAAGAGTATTTTAATAACGTTTCATGAAGTGGGTTGATGTCTAGAACCAGGATTTTAAAACAGTAAAACTAATTAGATTACAACTGTTGTGTCTTTACTATCAGTCATCGAACATCTTAATCTACAGAAACCATCATTGATGCATTTCAAGTAAATAAGATACAAGATTTGAAGCTTTGCAAACTTTATTGATTTCCATGATGTAAAGCCTTTAAAGGTTTAAAGCCGCTCTGAAGAGACATCAGTAGATTCTACTTCAATTCAAACAGCAGAGATACAGTAGATCTTTCCTTCTATTCTACTGTTGCTGCAAACTGAAGAGAGATACCAACTCTACCAAACCTACCAAATCTACTCAATCTACCCAATCTACCAAACCTACCAAACCTACACAATCTACCAAACCTACCAAATCTACCAAACCTACCAAACCTACCAAACCTACCAAACCTACCAAATCTACCAAACCTACCAAACCTACCAAACCTACCAAATCTACTAAATCTACCCAATCTACTAAACCTACCAAACCTACCAAATCTACTAAATCTACCCAATCTACCAAACCTACCAAACCTACCAAATCTACCAAACCTACCAAACCTACCAAACCTACCAAATCTACTAAATCTACCCAATTCTACTAAACCTACCAAACCTACCAAATCTACCAAATTTACCAAATCTACCAATCCTACCAAACCTACCAAATCTACCAAAGCTACCAAGGCTACCAAATCTACCAAACCTACCCAATCTACCAAACCTACCAAACCTACCAAAACTACCAAACCTACCAAATATACTAAATCTACCCAATCTACCAAACCTACCAAACCTACCAAATCTACCAAACCTACCAAATTTACCAAATCTACCAATCCTACCAAACCTACTAAGTCTACCAAACCTACCAAACCTACCAAACCTACCAAATCTACCAAACCTACAAAATCTACCAAAACTACCAAACCTACCAAAACTACCAGAACTACAAACCTACCAAATCTACCAATCCTACCAAATCTACCAAACCTACCAAAGCTACCAAATCTACCAAACCTACAAAATCTACCAAAACTACCAAACCTACCAAATATACCAAACCTACCAAATATACAAAACCTACCAAATATACCAAACATACCAAATATACCAAATATACCCAATCTACCCAATCTACCAAATTTACCCAATCTAGTTTCACTGTTCCGACCTCCTAGTTTCACTGTTCCGATCTCCTAGTTTCACTGTTCCGATCTCCTAGTTTCACTGTTCTGATCTCCTAGTTTCACTGTTCCGACCTCCTAGTTTCCACTGTTCCGACCTCCTAGTTTCACTGTTCCGACCTCCTAGTTTCACTGTTCCGAACTCCCTAGTTTCACTGTTCCGATCTCCTAGTTTCACTGTTCCGACCTCCTAGTTTCACTGTTCCGACCTCCTAGTTTCACTGTTCCGACCTCCTAGTTTCACTGTTCCGACCTTCCTAGTTTTCACTGTTCCGACCTCCTAGTTTCACTGTTCCGACCTCCTAGTTTCACTGTTCCGACCTCCTAGTTTCACTGTTCCGACCTCCTAGTTTCACTGTTCCGACCTCCTAGTTTCACTGTTCCGACCTCCTAGTTTCACTGTTCCGATCTCTAGTTTCACTGTTCCGACCTCTAGTTTCACTGTTCCGACCTCCTAGTTTCACTGTTCCGACCTCCTAGTTTCACTGTTCCGACCTCCTAGTTTCACTGTTCCGACCTCCTAGTTTCACTGTTCCGACCTCCTAGTTTCACTGTTCCGACCTCCTAGTTTCACTGTTCCGATCTTCTAGTTTCACTGTTCCGATCTCCTAGTTTCACTGTTCCGATCTCCTAGTTTCACTGTTCCGATCTCCTAGTTTCACTGTTCCGATCTCCTAGTTTCACTGTTCCGACCTCCTAGTTTCACTGTTCCGACCTCCTAGTTTCACTGTTCCGATCTCCTAGTTTCACTGTTCCGATCTCCTAGTTTCACTGTTCTGATCTCCTAGTTTCACTGTTCAGTAGAAACACTAGGATGTGATGCGTCGGACGGCTGTTTTCAGTGTTTTTGTGTATTTTGTACCAAATAAACCATAAAATAAATCAATGAAAATGAGAGTGTGTGAGATCTTACCTGCACCCCCGCTGGCCCGGGCTCACCTATGGCTCCTCTTTGACCCGCATCGCCCTAAAAGATGTCATCAGTTAATTATTAATCAGTATTTATGTCTGAATAGGAAGAGGGGGGGGGGGGAGACTCACTGGGCCTCCCTGGGTTCCCCGAGGACCTCCATCTCCTGCTTTCCCACGAGCTCCCTGTTGGTGGAGACGTCAGAACAAGATTAATTAACTTTTTAATTTCATTTAATTAAAGTTTTTTTTTTATTAAATTAAAAATGTAATTTTATATAACATATACAGAGTGAGAGAGAAAGAGAGAGAGAGACATAGAGAGAGAGAGAGAGAGAGAGAGAGAGAGAGAGAGAGAGACATAGAGAGAGAGAGAGAGAGAGAGAGAGGAGGGGGAGAGAGAGAGAGGGAGAGAGAGGGGGAGAGAGAGAGACAGAGAGAGAGAGAGAGAGAGAGAGAAGCAGCCACAATAGCAGTCTAGCAGCTGTAATAGCTAATACAGTAGGACTGATAACACCAAACCAATAGTGGTGGATGGAAAGAGTGATAATACAACTATTGGAATTGATGTCATTGGGTCGTCCAATAATATAATAAACATTATTCTGCATAATGAGTACTTTTACTTTTAGTATAGTTTAGTGTTTTTTTTATTCTAATACTCTTGTACTTTTACTTAAGTTAAAGTTTTACTAGTTTTACTTGTAAAAGTCCTTCATTCAGCTCTACACTAAGCTATTATATATATAAATATATATATATGTATATATATATATTTTTTTATAATTAATTTTTTTTATAATTAATTTTTTTATAATTAATTTTTTAATTTTCTTTATTAATAGATATTTAATTTAATTTAATTGAATGAAAAATGTTAATTTTAATTTTTAATTAAAAGATAAATTGGCTGCGTTTACTGCTGTTTATGTCTGGTGCGTTCACACTGTGTGTGTTCATTAATACACATGCATTTTGTTTATTTAATATACCATTACTTCTATTTTACTTGATTGTTGAAGTACATTTACATGTATATATATATATATATATATATATATATATACATGCATATATACATATATATACATGTGTATTCTTTTTTTCCTCTTCCTTTGTTTTAAATTATTTTTTCATGCAAAAATGGAAAACTTTATATCCAACATGTTTAAACACCGTCTGTTTTCAATCTTAAAAAAGATATAAATAAAGATATAGATATATGTATATATATATATATATAATATATGTCTAGTTTTACATGTTCCTTATTCCGGTGCAGACAATGCTGGCATTCTATTATGAGCTTTTATTTTGAAATGTCTTTGGAGAAAGTGGGAGCGGTTGGTCATCGTGTGTCTCGTCCTGATTGGATAATTGATACTCAGCTATTGGTGGTGTGTGTATATATAAGCTGTGATTCTGGTTCCTCTGTAAGAACAGGACCTGACGGAGGCCGTGTGCTGAAACCTGACGATATTATGAATGTTGTTTTTATATTATTTATGACTCCATGAAGCTCGTCTTCGTCTGCGGAGCGGCGGACCTCTTACCCGGTCACCTTTGGAGCCGGTTATTCCTGGGAGGCCTCTCGCTCCACCGGGGCCCTGAAGTACTCATCGGAGGAGACGGAGGAGAAGAGACAGAAAGGTTGTTAACATGTTGATGTGTTTGACCGAGAGGAGGACGAGTCGTGAGAAGGACGAGTCGTGTGCAGAGAGAAGGTGGAATATTTTACCGGTAGTCCTTGAGCTCCAACGTCACCCAGCAGTCCTTGTTCGCCCTCCTCGCCCTGAAAGACAACGTAAGTCACATCATGCTGAGAGATCTACAAACATTTAACATCTGTGTTTTCATCTGTTTGCAGAAGCTGCAGCGAAAACACAACTCAGCTCACAATAAAGAGACTTAAAGCCTGTAAACATGTTAACGAGCAACATGCTGCATGAATCTGGACACTTTGGGCTCATGTGAGCGTCTCACTGAACTAAAACATGAGTCCATCAGAGAGGACAGGTTGTTACCTTGTGTCCTTGTCTTCCGGGTTCACCAGATTCACCTTTAACTCCTTTGTGTCCCTGCAGACGGACGGACAGACAGAGAGACAGAGGGACAGGTAGGTACATTTATCTATAAAATGCATTTAATAAGAAGTTTTCCTGAGCAGCTGCAGGGAGAGAACAAAAAGAACATAAAGAACATAAAGAACATAGAGAACATAAAGAACATAAAGAACATAAAGAACATAGAGAACATAGAGAACAAAAAGAACATAAAGAACATAGAGAACATAAAGAACATAAAGAACATAGAGAACATAGAGAACAAAAAGAACATAAAGAACATAAAGAACATAAAGAACATAAAGAACATAGAGAACATAGAGAACAAAAAGAACATAAAGAACATAAAGAACATAGAGAACATAGAGAACATAAAGAACATAGAGAACATAGAGAACAAAAAGAACATAGAGAACATAGAGAACATAAAGAACATAAAGAACATAAAGAACATAGAGAACATAGAGAACATAAAGAACATAGAGAACATAGAGAACAAAAAGAACATAGAGAACATAAAGAACATAAAGAACATAGAGAACATAGAGAACAAAAAGAACATAAAGAACATAAAGAACATAGAGAACATAGAGAACATAAAGAACATAGAGAACATAGAGAACATAAAGAACATAAAGAACATAAAGAACATAGAGAACATAGAGAACATAAAGAACATAGAGAACATAGAGAACAAAAAGAACATAAAGAACATAAAGAACATAGAGAACATAGAGAACATAAAGAACATAAAGAACATAAAGAACATAAAGAACATAGAGAACATAGAGAACATAAAGAACATAAAGAACATAAAGAACATAGAGAACATAGAGAACATAAAGAACATAGAGAACATAGAGAACAAAAAGAACATAAAGAACATAGAGAACATAAAGAACATAAAGAACATAGAGAACATAGAGAACAAAAAGAACATAAAGAACATAGAGAACAAAAAGAACATAAAGAACATAAAGAACATAAAGAACATAAAGAACATAAAGAACAAAAAGAACATAAAGAACATAGAGAACATAAAGAACATAAAGAACATAAAGAACATAAAGAACAGAACATCAACATCAGAGACGTTTCACTGACCTTCATGCCGGGGAGACCAGAATGTCCATTGAGACCAGCGGGACAGGCGTTAGGACACTGAAAAACACAACAGCCTATTTGAGGTCATGGAAGAGCCCCGCCGCTAGGGGGCTCCGAGGTCCAGTGACCCTGTGACCCCGTGACCCCGTGACCCCGTGACCCCCCCTGAGCTACCAGGAAGAGTAAAGGCAACATGTATTTCTTTATGGAGCAACGAGGAGATTCAGAGCGCTTCACATCACGACAAAAGAAACACATTATAAAATAATATTTATATTTAAATACAGTTAAAAAACATCATTAAAGATCCGAAAGAATAGAAAATACAAACAAGCTCAAATAGAATAAGAATAGAAATATAGACCGGTAAGCGCTAATGAACAAACGTTTTATGGTTTGCATATTTACTACAAATTGTTTACTTTTTATAAATATATATATATATATATATATTATTATATTTTAACATAACACAAATAAATACACACTCTTTGACCTCGTACTAATAATTAATACTTAAATAATTGTTTAAAATAATAATATATAATAATAATAATAATAATAATAATAATAATATATAATAATAATAATAGAATAAGAGAGGTATATAGAAATATAGACAGGTAAGAGCAAATGAACACGTTAAACACATGTTTAACGTGTTTAACATGTGTTTAACGTGTTTAAACATGTTAAACACGTTTTAACATGTTTAACATGTTTAACGTGTTCTACAGGCAGAAAGGCGTTTTATTGAATGAATGAAACTCACCAGGTCCTCGCCCTGATACACGCCCGGAGGACCCTGGAGAGAAACAACAACACTAATTATAAATACTAAAATACACACATTAACCTAAAACCTCTACATGTTGTTATTTCATCTCCCCCCATCCCCCCCCCCAACACAAATATCAATAATCAAACAGTGAATCATTGAACTGATAATCACATGAATCTGTGATCTAGTATTCAGAGCCTTTACTGCAGTAAAAGTACTTAAAGTACCACCAGAAGTCCTCCTTATGTCAACAAACTACTTCTTTATCTTCATTTCATCTTCAAGTGAATAAATCTGTTGTTGCAGTAAGAATAGATTTTAAAGTTTAAATCAGTTTGTTAATAATCATTTTAGAAAATACAAATTAATTTGCATTAAAAACAGGCTGTAATATTTATACAGCTTATTAAAAAACAAAATGAGACATTGAATACTGAAATTACAGAAAAATACACAATATTTTATAAACTGTTGATGTGTTATGAAGGTAAAATGTCAGATAAATGTAGTAAAAAGTAGAATATTTTCCTCCAACGATGGACAGTAAAAGAGTTTATGACACAAATATTATTGATAATAATGAATAACTCCCCCCCGACCTTTAACCTCTCAGTGAGAGACAGTCATATAAACCAATAATCAACCAGCCGACGGTGTTTATCATCTATTATATTATTATATTTACCCGCTGACCAGCAGAACCAGGAAGACCCACCGGACCTCTCTTCCCTCTCGCTCCCTGTGACACATTAAAAGTCTTTATTAATACAGAGGATATGGACAATCATCTTAAATATTAATGCATCAGCAGCTACAATTCACTTTTTATTTGTATCTTCTGTTGTTTTACTTGAAGTTCTTCAGACATTTAGACGTCTAGATAGATTTATGTTAATGTTTGTTTACTTGAATATAAACATATGAAGAGAACTAAACTACTAAGTGTACTCACAGCTGGTCCAACTTTACCCAGTTCACCTGGCAGCCCGTCTGTCCCCGGAAGACCCTGAAAACAGACAGCAGAACATCAACTCTCTGATGCACTAAAGCCTCTAAAACACATCAACTCTCTGATGCACTACAGCCTCTAAAACACATCAACTCTCTGATGCACTGAAGCCTCTAAAACACAATCAACTCTCTGATGCACTACAGCCTCTAAAACACATCAACTCTCTGATGCACTACAGCCTCTAAAACACATCAACTCTCTGATGCACTACAGCCTCTAAAACACATCAACTCTCTGATGCACTACAGCCTCTAAAACACATCAACTCTCTGATGCACTAAAGCCTCTAAAACACATCATCTCTCTGATGCACTAAAGCCTCTAAAACACATCATCTCTCTGATGCACTAAAGCCTCTAAAACACATCAACTCTCTGATGCACTACAGCCTCTAAAACACATCAACTCTCTGATGCACTACAGCCTCTAAAACACATCAACTCTCTGATGCACTGAAGCCTCTAAAACACATCAACTCTCTGATGCACTAAAGCCTCTAAAACACATCAACTCTCTGATGCACTAAAGCCTCTAAAACCTCTAAAACACATCAACTCTCTGATGCACTGAAGCCTCTAAAACACATCAACTCTCTGATGCACTAAAGCCTCTAAAACACATCAACTCTCTGATGCACTAAAGCCCCTAAAACACATCAACTCTCTGATGCACTACAGCCTCTAAAACACATCAACTCTCTGATGCATTAAAGCCTCTAAAACACATCAACTCTCTGATGCACTAAAGCCTCTAAAACACATCAACTCTCTGATGCACTACAGCCTCTAAAACCTCTAAAACACATCAACTCTCTGATGCACTAAAGCCTCTAAAACACATCAACTCTCTGATGCACTAAAGCCTCTAAAACCTCTAAAACACATCAACTCTCTGATGCACTGAAGCCTCTAAAACACATCAACTCTCTGATGCACTGAAGCCTCTAAAACACATCAACTCTCTGATGCACTACAGCCTCTAAAACACATCAACTCTCTGATGCACTACGGCCTCTAAAACACATCAACTCTCTGATGCACTAAAGCCTCTAAAACACATCAACTCTGATGCACTAAAGCCTCTAAAACACATCAACTCTCTGATGCACTGAAGCCTCTAAAACACATCAACTCTCTGATGCACTACAGCCTCTAAAACACATCAACTCTCTGATGCACTACGGCCTCTAAAACACATCAACTCTCTGATGCACTAAAGCCTCTAAAACACATCAACTCTGATGCACTAAAGCCTCTAAAACACATCAACTCTCTGATGCACTACAGCCTCTAAAACACATCAACTCTCTGATGCACTGAAGCCTCTAAAACACATCAACTCTCTGATGCACTACAGCCTCTAAAACACATCAACTCTCTGATGCACTAAAGCCTCTAAAACACATCAACTCTCTGATGCACTAAAGCCTCTAAAACACATCAACTCTCTGATGCACTAAAGCCTCTAAAACACATCAACTCTCTGATGCAATAAAGCCTCTAAAACACATCAACTCTCTGATGCACTGAAGCCTCTAAAACACATCAACTCTCTGATGCACTACAGCCTCTAAAACACATCAACTCTCTGATGCACTGAAGCCTCTAAAACACAATCAACTCTCTGATGCACTACAGCCTCTAAAACACATCAACTCTCTGATGCACTACAGCCTCTAAAACACATCAACTCTCTGATGCACTACAGCCTCTAAAACACATCAACTCTCTGATGCACTACAGCCTCTAAAACACATCAACTCTCTGATGCACTAAAGCCTCTAAAACACATCATCTCTCTGATGCACTAAAGCCTCTAAAACACATCATCTCTCTGATGCACTAAAGCCTCTAAAACACATCAACTCTCTGATGCACTACAGCCTCTAAAACACATCAACTCTCTGATGCACTACAGCCTCTAAAACACATCAACTCTCTGATGCACTGAAGCCTCTAAAACACATCAACTCTCTGATGCACTAAAGCCTCTAAAACACATCAACTCTCTGATGCACTAAAGCCTCTAAAACCTCTAAAACACATCAACTCTCTGATGCACTGAAGCCTCTAAAACACATCAACTCTCTGATGCACTAAAGCCTCTAAAACACATCAACTCTCTGATGCACTACAGCCTCTAAAACACATCAACTCTCTGATGCACTAAAGCCTCTAAAACACATCAACTCTCTGATGCACTAAAGCCCCTAAAACACATCAACTCTCTGATGCACTACAGCCTCTAAAACACATCAACTCTCTGATGCATTAAAGCCTCTAAAACACATCAACTCTCTGATGCACTACAGCCTCTAAAACCTCTAAAACACATCAACTCTCTGATGCACTAAAGCCTCTAAAACACATCAACTCTCTGATGCACTAAAGCCTCTAAAACCTCTAAAACACATCAACTCTCTGATGCACTGAAGCCTCTAAAACACATCAACTCTCTGATGCACTGAAGCCTCTAAAACACATCAACTCTCTGATGCACTACAGCCTCTAAAACACATCAACTCTCTGATGCACTACGGCCTCTAAAACACATCAACTCTCTGATGCACTAAAGCCTCTAAAACACATCAACTCTGATGCACTAAAGCCTCTAAAACACATCAACTCTCTGATGCACTGAAGCCTCTAAAACACATCAACTCTCTGATGCACTACAGCCTCTAAAACACATCAACTCTCTGATGCACTACGGCCTCTAAAACACATCAACTCTCTGATGCACTAAAGCCTCTAAAACACATCAACTCTGATGCACTAAAGCCTCTAAAACACATCAACTCTCTGATGCACTACAGCCTCTAAAACACATCAACTCTCTGATGCACTGAAGCCTCTAAAACACATCAACTCTCTGATGCACTACAGCCTCTAAAACACATCAACTCTCTGATGCACTAAAGCCTCTAAAACACATCAACTCTCTGATGCACTAAAGCCTCTAAAACCTCTAAAACACATCAACTCTCTGATGCACTAAAGCCTCTAAAACACATCAACTCTCTGATGCACTACAGCCTCTAAAACACATCAACTCTCTGATGCACTGAAGCCTCTAAAACCTCTAAAACACATCAACTCTCTGATGCACTGAAGCCTCTAAAACACATCAACTCTCTGATGCACTACAGCCTCTAAAACACATCAACTCTCTGATGCACTACGGCCTCTAAAACACATCAACTCTCTGATGCACTACGGCCTCTAAAACACATCAACTCTCTGATGCACTGAAGCCTCTAAAACCTCTAAAACACATCAACTCTCTGATGCACTGAAGCCTCTAAAACACATCAACTCTCTGATGCACTACAGCCTCTAAAACATATCAACTCTCTGATGCACTGAAGCCTCTAAAACACATCAACTCTGACGCACTGAAGCCTCTAAAACACATCAACTCTCTGACGCACTGAAGCCTCTAAAACACATCAACTCTCTGACCCACTGAAGCCTCTAAAACACATCAACTCTCTGATGCACTACAGCCTCTAAAACACATCAACTCTCTGATGCACTACAGCCTCTAAAACACATCAACTCTCTGATGCACTAAAGCCTCTAAAACACATTACCTCTCTGATGCACTGAAGCCTCTAAAACACATCAACTCTCTGATGCACTAAAGCCTCTAAAACACATCAACTCTCTGATGCACTACAGCCTCTAAAACACATCAACTCTCTGATGCACTACAGCCTCTAAAACACATCAACGCTCTGATGCACTAAAGCCTCTAAAACACATCAACTCTCTGATGCACCAAAGCCTCTAAAACACATCAACTCTCTGATGCACTACAGCCTCTAAAACACATCAACTCTCTGATGCACTACAGCCTCTAAAACACATCAACTCTCTGATGCACCAAAGCCTCTAAAACACATCAACTCTCTGATGCACTACAGCCTCTAAAACACATCAACTCTCTGATGCACTACAGCCTCTAAAACACATCAACTCTCTGATGCACTACAGCCTCTATAACACATCAACTCTCTGATGCACTAAAGCCTCTAAAACACATCAACTCTCTGATGCACTGAAGCCTCTAAAACACATCAACTCTCTGATGCACTAAAGCCTCTAAAACACATCAACTCTCTGATGCACTACAGCCTCTAAAACACATCAACTCTCTGATGCACTACAGCCTCTAAAACACATCAACGCTCTGATGCACTAAAGCCTCTAAAACACATCAACTCTCTGATGCACCAAAGCCTCTAAAACACATCAACTCTCTGATGCACTACAGCCTCTAAAACACATCAACTCTCTGATGCACTACAGCCTCTAAAACACATCAACTCTCTGATGCACTACAGCCTCTAAAACACATCAACTCTCTGATGCACTAAAGCCTCTAAAACACATCAACTCTCTGATGCACTGAAGCCTCTAAAACACATCAACTCTCTGATGCACTAAAGCCTCTAAAACACATCAACTCTCTGATGCACTACAGCCTCTAAAACACATCAACTCTCTGATGCACTACAGCCTCTAAAACACATCAACGCTCTGATGCACTAAAGCCTCTAAAACACATCAACTCTCTGATGCACTAAAGCCTCTAAAACACATCATCTCTCTGATGCACTACAGCCTCTAAAACACATCAACTCTCTGATGCATTAAAGCCTCTAAAACACATCAACTCTCTGATGCACTAAAGCCTCTAAAACACATCATCTCTCTGATGCACTACAGCCTCTAAAACACATCAACTCTCTGATGCACTGAAGCCTCTAAAACACATCAACTCTCTGATGCACTACAGCCTCTAAAACACATCAACTCTCTGATGCACTACGGCCTCTAAAACACATCAACTCTCTGATGCACTACGGCCTCTAAAACACATCAACTTTCTGATGCACTGAAGCCTCTAAAACACATCAACTCTGATGCACTAAAGCCTCTAAAACACATCAACTCTCTGATGCACTACAGCCTCTAAAACACATCAACTCTCTGATGCACTGAAGCCTCTAAAACACATCAACTCTGATGCGCTGAAGCCTCTAAAACACATCAACTCTCTGACGCACTGAAGCCTCTAAAACACATCAACTCTCTGACGCACTGAAGCCTCTAAAACACATCAACTCTCTGATGCACTACAGCCTCTAAAACACATCAACTCTCTGATGCACTACAGCCTCTAAAACACATCAACGCTCTGATGCACTAAAGCCTCTAAAACACATCAACTCTCTGATGCACTAAAGCCTCTAAAACACATCATCTCTCTGATGCACTACAGCCTCTAAAACACATCAACTCTCTGATGCATTAAAGCCTCTAAAACACATCAACTCTCCGATGCACTAAAGCCTCTAAAACACATCATCTCTCTGATGCACTACAGCCTCTAAAACACATCAACTCTCTGATGCATTAAAGCCTCTAAAACACATCAACTCTCTGATGCACTAAAGCCTCTAAAACACATCATCTCTCTGATGCACTACAGCCTCTAAAACACATCAACGCTCTGATGCACTAAAGCCTCTAAAACACATCAACTCTGATGCACTGAAGCCTCTAAAACACATCAACTCTGATGCACTGAAGCCTCTAAAACACATCAACTCTCTGATGCACTACAGCCTCTAAAACACATCAACTCTCTGATGCACTACAGCCTCTAAAACACATCAACGCTCTGATGCACTAAAGCCTCTAAAACACATCAACTCTGATGCACTGAAGCCTCTAAAACACATCATCTCTCTGATGCACTAAAGCCTCTAAAACACATCATCTCTCTGATGCACTAAAGCCTCTAAAACACATCATCTCTCTGATGCACTAAAGCCTCTAAAACACATCAACTCTCTGATGCACTGAAGCCTCTAAAACACATCAACTCTCTGATGCACTACAGCCTCTAAAACACATCAACTCTCTGATGCACTACAGCCTCCAAAACACATCAACTCTGATGCACTGAAGCTTCTAAAACACATCAACTCTCTGATGCACCAAAGCCTCTAAAACACATCAACTCTCTGATGCACTACAGCCTCTAAAACACATCAACTCTGATGCACTGAAGCCTCTAAAACACATCAACTCTGATGCACTGAAGCCTCTAAAACACATCAACTCTGATGCACTAAAGCCTCTAAAACACAGAAACTACTCTACATATATTTCATATATTTTATGAAGTTCATAGACGTGTTGTGACACTTGACATTAATCCAGAAAAAGTAGTAGTCGGTACACGGTGACATCATCACTGGTGGGTGTGGTCAGTAGACGGTGACATCATCACTGGTGGCGTGGCGTGGCCGTCCGTGGCGTTGTCGTCCGTGGCGTGGCCGTTCGGGGCGCTGTCGTTCGCGGCGTGGCCGTCCGCGGCGTGGCCGTCTCGGGTGTGGCCGTCCGGGGCGTTGTCGTTCGTGGCGTGGCCGTCCGTGGCGTGGCCGTCCGTGGCGTGGCCGTCCGTGGCGTGGCCATCCGGGGCGTTGCCGTTCGTGGCGTGGCCGTCCAGGCGTGGCCGATCGGGGCGGGCTTATTGCTCGGCCCCAGGAAGTGCAGCTTGCAGCGTTGTCTAGAACCGCTCATCGCTCGTTGACTCCAAGGAAGTGAAGAAGACTTCGGTTCTTCCGTTAGTTTATCCATCAGTCAATGAGCCGCGGTCTGTAAAGGCCTGCTACAGACGACATGCTCCTCTTAGTCTGCAGAGCCCACGTGTCCAAATTGCACCAAATTTGACTAAGCACTCCCCGAGGTCCCCGGCAACACGCCCGCAGAGTGTGAAGTCCATTAAATGAGCGGATCAATGCGAAGGATAGACGGAGATTCCTACTTGCTTTATAGTTAGATGAAAGAACTAATGTCAGTGTCTCAATACTGACACTTAATCTGTCCCACAATGTAGATTCTTGTTTTAAAAAAATTTAATTTCCACGGCAAAAATTAGACTACGTTACAATAAAAGGTAGGGGTATTCTTACTGTGTGAATTAAAGCTCACAAAAACGACACATATTTATTACTTCTGTAGGAGGTGACGTGTTTATTTCCTCCTAAATGCTGCTCTACCTGCAGTATCTCCGCTGGCAGGATAATATCAACAGGCTTTTAGAGTTAACCGGTAACCACCGTGTTTAACTCACCCACACCGATATGTTAACCCTGACAGTGTATAATGTGTGATATTATATATAGTATATTTACTCACATCCAGCCCATCAGGTCCGACACCCTGTCAGAGAGAAATCATAGATTGACAGAGTCAGACTGAGGCTGATCGATCAGCAGAAATCAATCAATAAAATGTTGTTTGGGCTCAGATAGGGAGATAAATGCAGTCTATTTATTTGATTTTACTGATTGTGTGAATACATTCAGTGTATAACTTAACAACTTCACATAGTGATTTAAACCAGCTGTAATAATATGCACTTATTATTTAAAACAAAATGTAAGTGTTGCTTGAGATAAAATAATTACTAATATAGAGTTCAGCAGTTTTATAAACAGAATTATGTAACAAAGACTGATGCAGTTTTTCTTCAGATTCACTTCGCTGTTTATAATCAATACAAATTATATTATTCTACATTTGATCCTTAATTATGTAGCAAATATTTACACAACTCTCACACAGTTTTGTACAAAATCTGCCCTACCGATGTATTTCATATGGGTGTTGTTAAAACATAAATGTAATTCAGGTTAATATTTGTACTTACGGGCTCTCCGGAAGGTCCACGTGCTCCAATATCTCCCTGAAAACAACAGAAATATCAGAGTACAACAGGGAAGAACAATATACATACAGTATACTTATACTGTGTATATATATATATATATATATATATATAGATGCTCAGAAGTTTGGCCTTAGAAAAAGATTTGCATTTCAGAATTAGCGCTCACGTTTCAACAGAAAGATTAGATTACTAAACTGTAGTGATAATAAACGTACTTTTGGTCCTTTGAGGCCGATTGTGCCTGAATCTCCAGGAGGTCCGACGGGTCCCTGCAGAGACGACACAGCATCCTTTAAAAGACTTAAAAACCACATCATGAGGAACACTGATAAAATAGGTTACAATTGTTGTAGAATTAAGAAAGTTTCAAGTTAATAATTCTGATAATAATAATAAGATCATTGTTAACAGAGATTCAAGTCCAAGTTGTGACGCTGTTCACCTCTCTTACATGATCTTCTCTGTTTATTAATCTCTAAATATGCAGACTCTGACGTCTTACTTCACACATGTTAATGTTATTCTGTATTAGAGAGAAACTAACACCATGTTGGACAGATCCCGGCCTGCAGTTGAATAAGATAACTCGTTGACCTTATTGCTATCTTAAACTCTTTATATTTGCACTCCCACTTTGTGTTGCAACTGCTGCACAGCAATTTCCCTCTGGATACACTACGCTACGATACACTACGCTACGATACGATACGCTACGATACGATACGATACGATATGATAAAATACGTTACGATACGCTACGCTACGCTACGATACGATACGCTACGATACGATATGATAAAATACGTTACGATACGCTACGCTACGATACGGTACGATACGATACGCTACGCTACGCTACGATATGATAAAATACTTTATGGTACGATACGCTACGATACGATATGATAAAATACGTTAGGATACGATACGCTACGCAACAATACGATATGATACGAAATGATACCATAAAATACGATACGATACGATAAAAAATTATACCATACCATAAGATAAAATACGATACGATACGATACGATACGATATGATACGCTACGGTACACTACGCTACGCTACACTATGCTACAATACGATAAAATACCATACCATACCATAAAATACAATAAGATATGATAAAATACTATAAAATACGATAAAATCGATTTATTTATAGATAAAAATATTTATTGTTAATAAATTGTATAATTATTGTTTACACACATCCATTGCCAGTCCCTCTCCTTCCTGGGTAAACATTTCTTGTTGCCTCCTCCATCCCCTGGACCCTAAACGGGGGAACGTAACAATTGGGGGCTCGTCCGGGATCTTGGTCGAGTCCCCAATTATAACGTTTCCCTTTAATATGATAACGGCTGGTTGAAACCGGTCAAGAAATGTAGTTATTATGGTGCTTTTAATCCAGAGAAACGGCAGCTCCCCCGTTCACTAGTAGAGGGTTACAGACCAGTCTGGACAGGGCCAATATGGCGCCCACGTTGATGTATCGCTGCGACGGACTGAAGCGTTCAATGCGGCGTCTACGTATATACGTCTATGGTAGAAACTCTCTCCGCCTCTTCCCTCAAAGTATGGTTACTGAAACTTGGTACAAATTTTGGTGCTTCTTCTCAAGTTTCAATCCACATGAAGCTCTGAATCTGCCCATCTGTTCTCAGCACCGTCACCACAGCGGACAGCGAACACACTGAGTCCATTCTGCAGCAGCGTTCCTCCCAGCGTACGCTCCTCTCTCTGCACACCCCTCCATCCTCCATCCCACACAAACAGAGCCCTGTTTCTGTCGGGAAGCGACTCCCAGACTCTCCCCTAAATAGCCAGATTGATTTATTCAGGGAACGTTCACTCAGTGGAAGCCAAAACAAGCTGCTCCCACAGCAGCAGATCTGAACAGCTCAGATCTTATACAGAGATTCAATACATCCTGTTGTTGGAGGAGTTTAACCTGCAGAGTAGAGAAAGACTCTCATCTGCTGGATTAAAGCAGCTTCAACTGAGCTCAACTCAATCTGTTGTTTCTTGAGAAGAGATGAGCCCACGAACACTCGACCGGCCACAACCACAAACCTGCCGACGTGTAGTTTCACTTACATCTGCTCCTGGAAGGCCTGCAGCTCCTGCAGCTCCGTCAGCGCCGTTATCACCGTCAGCGCCCTGGAAGCACAAGTTCACCTCACGTTAAACTTTGATTTGGCTTCGTCAGCAGCGTCCGTAAAACAGAAAGAGCAATTAAAGGTTGACTCACTGGTCCGCCGTCCACCGTGGAGTCTTCTCCTCTGTCGCCCTGAAGATGAAAGAAGAACATGTTCACATGAGGGAAAGAATTCAATTCAAATTAGGTTTAGAAAGTGGAAGACTTTCCTTCTTGCACAGGGCGTTAGCTGCCGTTGAGGACACCATCGGGTCCATTTGTGTGTGTTTTCTGTGTATATTTAAGGGTTCTTCTTACCTGGCATGTTAAAT
>NC_133797.1:42953927-42956427 GCF_043250625.1 Sebastes fasciatus
TAAGTAACTGTACATGTAGCTGTATCTGTAACTGTATAAGTAACTGTACATGTAGCTGTATCTGTAACTGTATAAGTAACTGTACATGTAGCTGTATCTGTAACTGTATAAGTAACTGTACATGTAGCTGTATCTGTAGCTGTATAAGTAACTGTACATGTAGCTGTATCTGTAGCTGTATAAGTAACTGTACATGTAGCTGTATCTGTAGCTGTATAAGTAACTGTACATGTAGCTGTATCTGTAGCTGTATAAGTAACTGTACATGTAGCTGTATCTGTAGCTGTATCTGTAGCTGTATGTGTGACTGTATATGTAACTGTATAAGTAGCTGTACATGTAGCTGTATCTGTAGCTGTATGTGTAACTGTATAAGTGACTGTACATGTAGCTGTATCTGTAGCTGTATCTGTAGCTGTATGTGTGACTGTATGTGTAACTGTATATGTGGCTGTACATGTGGCTGTAACTGTGGCTGTAAATGTAGCTGTATTTGTGGCTGTATATGTAGCCGTATGTGTGACTGTATATGTAACTGTATATGTAACTGTACCTGTAACTGTAGCTGTATCTGTAGCTGTACATGTAACTGTATATGCGTAGCGTTCACTTTTGAAGCTTTAATACGAGCTACCTCACTAATGGTTCCAATAACACACGAACACACAGCACAAAGAGACAACTATGGAAACTGGGATGTATGTGAGCCGTCACTACAGTATTCAGTCAGAAGCCTCGTTTTGATCCCGTTAAACGTTAGTGTGTTTATTTAGTCTAGCTCAATAGAAAGACATGAGAGGAAGTAGACCTACGAACCGAACCGGGTGCATTAAAGGACCAAGAGAGTAAAAAACATCCTGTGCTCCTCTCACATCGGACTTCTACCTGTTTGGATTCTTCTGTTCAGTATCGTGGAATCAAACAACGGACTAATGTTCCGTTATACAACAACATCCGTTACACCGTCACACACTCACAGCTTTAACACGCACACATGCAGCAGTTTAAAGTCTCAAGTCTACATCAGGTAACTGTCACTTCAATCTATCACGAGATAGATAGGCTGTCAGTCCATTCACACAGTTAATTGCATGACTGTCCATGATTAATTCCAAATTATTATGCTATATTTAAACATATGTTATAATATGTTCTAAATGGAGCTACCCAGAGCTTTACAATCTGACTGTTTTACTTGCTTCACCTTTTCTGTCTGTTCATTCCAAATTATTACAACACATTTTGAACAATATGCAGAGAAAAGGATCAATATGTTCTAATATCTCCTGAGTAATGAAAGGCTGAATCTAGTACCTGTATAGAGAATCTGTACTGAGGAAACTGTCAAGCTTTGTGGTAATTAATGTATTTGCTAGTAGAAGCATCATAATGAGATTATTTGTTGCAGCGTTTATTATCAGGCTATGGAAACACTGACGTGACAATGTGCTCATTAGGATGCGTTATTTCTTTTCTAAAGGTGCTTTAGTTGTCCAGGTGAAGGTGCTGAGCGTCAGCCAGAGTTACTACGACAAATACGAGATGAGATCACACAGATGATCCAGCTGGGTGAGTCACTTCAACGGCTGTCTGTCTTTTTGTAAATCATGGATTGTTGGCTAATAAAAACCTCAGTAGGATTCTACTACTTCAAATACTTGAGGCCTCACAGTGAAGAATTCTCAAACCAAAAGCATTTGAACAGCCGTTCATTCAGATCTTATCCAAATAAATCAAAATACCAGATGGACCCATATTCACATGCAAAATAATGCAGCTATAAATCCTCTGAATTTCTTCCTCCCACCATCCAGGTGTGGAGGCAGGCGTTGAGGTGGGCCAGAAGAGATGGACTCAACCTGGAGACGGGCTCTCAGTACCTCATCGTCGGCCCCAAAGAGGACCGCTGGAACGTTGACACCGACACCAGAAGTTTACCTGCGGTACGACGAACAGTCGGAGGTTCTGACTGAGATTTTATTTTAAAAGAATTATGTTTAAACAGTCAAATCTGGCGGATGTATCTCTCTTATTTGCCATGCTACGACGGCATATAAGGCTATTGTAGGTGGAAAATAAATAAATGATGGAGCCGGAGGTGGGGGGTTATATTCAGACAAGTAGAATATATATAATATATATTATATATATTATATATATATATATATATATATAATATATATAAGTAGAATATTCTCTGAGATTATTAAATCATAAATTTGTGAGAAAAAAAATTACGAGAAAAAAAAAATTGAATATTCTCTGAGATTCTGAATTTGCAAGAAAACGCACAAATTTACGAGAAAAAAAAAATCTGAAAAATAGTGTGTTTTTTGTCATGGAACCACATCGCTTCACTCAACCTCATCACACCACAGACGCCGCCGTTAAACACCAGCGTTAAACACCAGCGTTAAACACCAGCGTTAAACACCGCCGTTAAACACCGCCGTTAAACACCGCCGTTAAACACCGCCGTTAAACACCGCCGTTAAACACC
>NC_133797.1:42961427-42981427 GCF_043250625.1 Sebastes fasciatus
ATTATATTATATTTGATTATATTATATGTTGTTATGTTATATTATATTATTATATCATATTTTATTATATTATATTATATTTTATTTTATTTTGCTGGAGCTGTTGCCCCCGCGACCCGATCCCGGATAAGCGGTTGAAGATGGATGGATGGATATTATATTTTATTATATCATATTACATTTTATTTGATTATATTATATTTTGTTATGTTATGTTATATTATGTTATATTATATTATTATATTATATTTTATTATATTATGTTATATTATATTTTGTTATGTTATATTATACTATATTATATTATATTATATTTGATTATATTATATTTGATTATATAATATTTATTTATATTATATTACATTTTATTATATTATATTATATAAAATGATATTATATTTTATTTTATTATATTATGTTATATTTTATCTACTGATAAAAGCTCCGCTTCAGGCTGCTCTGTGAAGTTATGGAAAAGTTCCTTCATGCGTACCGTATGAAGTATCTACATGAAGTCATTATTGATTACATTGTTAATTAATACTCTGAAATGATGTGTCAGAAGCCGAGTTTCCATCCAAATGTTGCACATTTAAACAAGTTCCTAGGAAACAGGTCAAAGGAAAATGCAAATGAACTCGTGTTTCTATCCACTTCTGTTATGTATGCAAATCTAGTCGGAACTGGTTCATCCAGTTAAACAGCTGGTGGCACGAATCCTCCACTCCAGTGCCATTAAACCATTAAACCTCTAAACCATTAAACCATTAAACCACTAAACCACTAAACGATTAAACCTCTAAACCATTAAACCATTAAACCATTAAACCATTAAACCTCTAAACCATTAAACCATTAAACCATTAAACCATTAAACCATTAAACCATTAAACCTCTAAACCATTAAACCATTAAACCATTAAACCACTAAACCACTAACCCACTAACCCATTAAACCATTAACCCATTAAACTATTAAACCATTAAACCATTAAACCACTAAACCACTAAACCATTAAACCACTAAACCATTAACCCATTAAACCATTAAACCATTAAACCATTAAACCACTAAACCATTAAACCATTAAACCATTAACCCATTAAACCACTAAACCACTAACCCATTAAACCATTAAACCACTAAACCATTAAACCATTAACCCATTAAACCACTAAACCATTAACCCATTAACCCATTAACCCATTAAACCACTAAACCACTAAACCACTAAACCACTAAACCATTAAACCACTAAACCATTAACCCATTAACCCATTAAACCACTAAACCATTAACCCATTAACCCATTAACCCATTAAACCACTAAACCACTAAACCACTAAACCACTAAACCATTAACCCATTAACCCACTAAACCACTAAACCACTAAACCATTAAACCATTAAACCTCTAAACCATTAACCCATTAAACCATTAAACCATTAAACCACTAAACCACTAACCCATTAAACCATTAAACCATTAAACCACTAAACCATTAACCCATTAACCCATTAAACCACTAAACCACTAAACCATTAAACCACTAAACCATTAACCCATTAACCCATTAAACCATTAACCCATCAAACCACTAAACCACTAAAGCACTAAACCATTAACCCATTAAACCATTAACCCATCAAACCACTAAACCACTAAACCACTAAACCACTAAACCATTAAACCATTAAACCTCTGAACCATTAACCCATTAAACCATTAAACCACTAAACCATTAACCCATTAAACCATTAACCCATTAAACCACTAAACCACTAAACCATTAAACCACTAAACCATTAACCCATTAACCCATTAAACCATTAACCCATCAAACCACTAAACCACTAAACCACTAAACCATTAACCCATTAAACCATTAACCCATCAAACCACTAAACCACTAAACCACTAAACCACTAAACCATTAAACCATTAAACCTCTAAACCATTAACCCATTAAACCATTAAACCATTAAACCTCTGAACCATTAACCCATTAAACCATTAAACCACTAAACCATTAACCCATTAAACCATTAACCCATCAAACCACTAAACCACTAAACCACTAAACCACTAAACCATTAAACCATTAAACCTCTAAACCATTAACCCATTAAACCATTAAACCATTAAACCTCTGAACCATTAACCCATTAAACCATTAAACCTCTAAACCATTAACCCATTAAACCATTAAACCACTGCAGAAGAAGACGGCTCGATGACATTGTTATGTTATATTATACTATATTATATTGTATTATAGGTTATTATATTATATTATATTTATTATATTTGATTATATTATATTTTACTATATTATATTATATTATATTTGAATATATTTTATTATATTATATAATATTTGATTATACTATATCATATTTTATTTTATTTTATTTTATTATATTATGTTATATTTTATTATATTATATTTGATTATATTTTATTATATTGTATTATATGTTATTATATTATATTATATTTATTATATTTGATTATATTATATTTTACTATATTATATTAAATTATATTATATCATATTTTATTATATTATATTATATTTTATTATATCATATTACATTTTATTTTATTATATTGTATTATATGTTATATTATATTATATTTGATTATATTATATTTGATTATATTATGTTTTGTTATGTTATGTTATTTTATATGTTATATTACATTATTATATTATATTTGATTATATTATATGTTATGTTATGTTATATTATATTATTATATCATATTTTATTATATTATATTATATTTTATTATATCATATTACATTTTATTTGATTATATTGTATTATATTATATTATATTATATTTGATTATATTATATTTTGTTATGTTATTTTATATTATGTTATATTACATTATTATATTATATTTTATTATATTATGTTATATTATATTTTATCATATTATATTGCATTATATTTAATTATATTATATTTAATTATATATTTTATTATATTATATTATATTTGGTTATGTTATGTTATGTTATATTATGTTATATTATATTATTATATTATATTTTATTATATTATGTTATATTATATTTTGTTATGTTATATTATACTATATTATATTATATTATATTTGATTATATTATATTTGATTATATAATATTTATTTATATTATATTACATTTTATTATATTATATTATATAAAATGATATTATATTTTATTTTATTATATTATGTTATATTTTATCTACTGATAAAAGCTCCGCTTCAGGCTGCTCTGTGAAGTTATGGAAAAGTTCCTTCATGCGTACCGTATGAAGTATCTACATGAAGTCATTATTGATTACATTGTTAATTAATACTCTGAAATGATGTGTCAGAAGCCGAGTTTCCATCCAAATGTTGCACATTTAAACAAGTTCCTAGGAAACAGGTCAAAGGAAAATGCAAATGAACTCGTGTTTCTATCCACTTCTGTTATGTATGCAAATCTAGTCGGAACTGGTTCATCCAGTTAAACAGCTGGTGGCACGAATCCTCCACTCCAGTGCCATTAAACCATTAAACCTCTAAACCATTAAACCATTAAACCACTAAACCACTAAACGATTAAACCTCTAAACCATTAAACCATTAAACCATTAAACCATTAAACCTCTAAACCATTAAACCATTAAACCATTAAACCATTAAACCATTAAACCATTAAACCTCTAAACCATTAAACCATTAAACCATTAAACCACTAAACCACTAAACCATTAAACCACTAAACCATTAAACCACTAAACCACTAAACGATTAAACCTCTAAACCATTAAACCATTAAACCATTAAACCTCTAAACCATTAAACCATTAAACCATTAAACCATTAAACCATTAAACCATTAAACCTCTAAACCATTAAACCATTAAACCATTAAACCACTAAACCACTAAACCACTAAACCATTAAACCACTAAACCATTAAACCTCTAAACCATTAAACCATTAAACCATTAAACCACTAAACCACTAAACCACTAAACCACTAAACCACTAAACCATTAAACCACTAAACCATTAACCCATTAAACCATTAACCCATTAACCCATTAGACCATTAACCCATTAAACCATTAAACCACTAAACCACTAAACCACTAAACCATTAAACCACTAAACCATTAAACCATTAAACCATTAACCCATTAAACCACTAAACCATTAACCCATTAACCCATTAACCCATTAAACCATTAAACCATTAAACCACTAAACCATTAAACCACTAAACCATTAAACCACTAAACCATTAAACCACTAAACCACTAAACCACTAAACCATTAAACCACTAAACCATTAAACCATTGAACCATTAAACCATTAAACCACTAAACCATTAACCCATTAAACCATTAACCCATTAAACCACTAAACCATTAAACCACTAAACCACTAAACCACTAAACCATTAAACCATTAACCCATTAAACCACTAAACCATTAAACCACTAAACCACTAAACCACTAAACCATTAAACCACTAAACCATTAAACCACTAAACCACTAAACCACTAAACCATTAAACCACTAAACCATTAACCCATTAACCCATTAAACCATTAACCCATTAGACCATTAACCCATTAAACCACTAAACCACTAAACCATTAAACCACTAAACCATTAACCCATTAACCCATTAAACCATTAACCCATTAACCCATTAACCCATTAAACCATTAAACCACTAAACCATTAAACCACTAAACCATTAAACCACTAAACCATTAAACCACTAAACCATTAAACCATTAAACCATTAAACCACTAAACCATTAAACCACTGCAGAAGAAGACGGCTCGATGACATCACTATTTCTCTTCTGCTTTTCTTTGTTTTTCTTGACTTGCTGCCGTCGTTCAGGCGTTTGTTTTGTTTCCACTTCTTACATGTGTGAATGTTCATGTGTGAATGTTCATGTGTGAATGTTCATATGTGTTAATAAGATGAGAAATACGTCTCATTTTGACATTGATTCACCACCAGAGGTCATAGGTCAGAGGTCAGGGGTCAGAGGTCAGCAGCCTGCGTCTCTTCAGCTCCTCTCCAGAGGCTCTCTGTGGAGTTATAAACGTGGAAATGAAGAACTGTTCTTTGTTTACATTTTCATGTTTATTGATCATTGTTGTAGGTCGGCGGTCCGACGGTACGGCGGCGGCGGTACGGCGGTACAGCAGTACGGCGGAGTATTAGGACCACATTGAGGAGAATAATACATCTGAGATTTAGAGAATAAAGTCAGTATATTATAAAGTATTCATTTTACTATTATTTATTATTATTATTATGTAATATTAAGACTTTTGCTCGTAAAGTTAAGACTTTATTCTCGTAATAGTAAGTAATTGTTTCTCGTTATATTACGACTTTACTCTCAGAATATTATGATTTTATTTTCGTAAAATTACAACTTTTTTTCTCGTAATATTACGACATTTTGTCTTGTAAAGTTAAGACTTTATTCTCGTAATCTTATGATGATGTGAGTGATACAGCAGGAAGGCCGGCGAGAGGTTCATCAAAATATAGACTTCGGTAGGCGATGGTGTCGGGTGATGTTGAAATCAGACCGCCTGTTTGAAACTACTCGCTGACTGAACGTTTCTCGCATGAACTTTGTCCTCTGGTGTCTGTGACGGGGGATCCTGATGTGCTCTGTGTTACAGCGGTTCAGGTTCAGCCTTCTGAATGGGGAGGAAGCTACATCTCTACGCAGATCTGTGCCTCCAGAGGATCAACTGTGGACATGAACTGCACCTACAGATACCCGTCCACTCTATTATTTGATAAATCATATTGGTTTATTCATGGAAAACCGTCAGAGGATTTGAAGAGTATCTCCGACTACACCGGTCGGGTGGAGTATATCTGTCATGACAACTGGTGCACTCTGAGAATCAGTAACCTGACTGACGGCGACAGCGTACCGACGTACAAGTTCAGGTTCTTTACAACAGACACTGGTGGTAAATGGACTGTTACACCTGGAGTCAACCTGCACGTTACAGGTAACAGGACGGTTTATTCATTCTGATTCAAGTGTTGAGCGTGTTGGAAACATCACCGCTAATGTTCAGGATGTGTGTGTGTGTGTGTGTGTGTGTGTTGACTGTTCACTCTGAAGTGATTCAGGAGTAGTTTGTCCTGGTTCAACTCTGTCAGGTATAATGTTTACCACGTTCACCATCTTAGCTTAGCGTGTTAGCATGCTAACGTCTGCTAACTGGCTCATTGGCTGTCAGTCATTCAGCAGGTTTTTGTAACAAACCGACGTTTCCTCGTACAACGGTTCGTATATCTTACGAAAAGTTATTCCTCATTTCTTGTGCATTCTCCGACATGTGTCCAGAAACATGCGTCAATGTTTTCACATTACAGGCATTTATTATTGTTGAGTACTTGATTCTGATTGGACAATCACAGCGTTCTACGGTCTGCTATTTCTATATACCCGCTGCTACGTATAACTGACCGTTGTTATGTATAACAGACCGTTGCTACGTATAACAGACCGTTGCTACGTATAACAGACCGTTGTTATGTATAACAGACCGTTGCTACGTATAACAGACCGTTGCTACGTATAACAGACCGTTGTTATGTATAACAGACCGTTGCTATGTATAACAGACCATTGCTATGTATAACAGACCGGTGCTACGTATAACAGACCGTTGCTACGTATAACAGACCGTTGCTACGTATAACAGACCGTTGCTACGTATAACAGACCGTTGCTACGTATAACAGACCGTTGTTATGTATAACAGACCGGTGTTACATATAACAGACCGTTGCTACGTATAACAGACCATTGCTATGTATAACAGACCGGTGCTACGTATAACAGACCGTTGCTACGTATAACAGACCGTTGTTATGTATAACAGACCGTTGCTATGTATAACAGACCGTTGTTATGTATAACAGACCGGTGCTACGTATAACAGACCGTTGCTACGTATAACAGACCGTTGTTATGTATAACAGACCGTTGCTACGTATAACAGACCGTTGTTATGTATAACAGACCATTGCTATGTATTTTTGCGAGTACGAGCACATTATCAGAGCTCATTCCTGATACTAGTGTCGGAGCTCATTCCTGATACTAGTTTCGGTGCATCACTGATCTTCAGGAGTTGTTTTACTGCTTCTAGTAACCGATGACTTTGTGTAAGCAGATCTCCAGATCCAGCTGACCAGAGCAGCAAAAGTCAACCGGACTTCCAGAGAGGCCGATCTGAGCTGTAGCAGCAGCTGCACCAATCCGTCTTACGTCTGGTTCAGGAGTGGACAGAAAGTCCCTGAAGAGGCTTCTTCTTCTTATACGGGTCATTTTGGACCTGGAGACAACGTCTCCTGCGCTCTGAAGGGGCGAGAGGAGTACCGCTCTCCATCACTGTGTGAGTTCACTTCATACCGTCACAAACTAAATGTCTAACTTTTACCCGAGGTAGGTCTTTCTCTACACAGCCGTGCAACCAGCAAACAGACAACAGACAGTACATCATGCCGTGTTTCCTGTATGCTGATGATAATGTTTCATCTCCTCCAGATGGTCCAAAGCTTCCCTCGGTGTCAGTGAGTCCCTCTGGTGAGATAGTGGAGGGCAGTTCAGTGAATCTGACCTGTAGCAGTGATGCTAACCCAGCAGCTAACTACACATGGTACAAGGAGGATATAAACCTTCCTCTTCTCAGTGAACAACATCAGCTGGTCTTCAGCCCCATCCAGTCCTCTGACTCTGGACAGTATAACTGTACAGCTGAGAACCAGCTGGGAGAGAAGACGTCTGGATTCATCTCTATTAACGTGAAGTGTGAGTGAAACAACTTACTGAAAAAAAAAGCTTGTTTTTGTCACTTTGTTTTTGTCTGTTACACTGTAGTCTACAGACTGTAGTCTACAGACTGTAGTCTGTAGACTACAGACCGTAGACTACAGACCGTAGTCTGCAGCCGAGCTCCCGGTGTCCCACGCCGTGATGCAGTACGTCAGTAAGCTTTTGATCGCAGAGCGATAGAAGAACTCCAGCAGCTTCTGTTCAAGTTTGTTTTTCCTGAGAATTCTCAGGAAGTGAAGTCGCTGCTGGGCCTTCTTTCTTTTTCACAGCCGTTGTGTTTGTGGACCAGGAGAGCTCCTCGGAGATGTGCCCTCTCCACACAGTTCCCGTGGATGTGGAGAGGGGGTGTGGGCCCCGCTGTTCCTCCTGAAGTCTGTGGTTATGTGCTTGGTTTTTGTGGTGTTCAGCAGCAGGTTGTTAGCTGAACACCACACTGTCAGCTGCTGGACCTCATCTCTGTAGGCCGTCTCATCACCGCCTGAGACGAGCCCAAACACAGTGATGATGGTGTTGGAGGGGTGGGTGGGGGTGCAGTCATATGTGTACAGTGCATACAGTAGTGTGAGAGAGGAGGAGAGATGGGGGCCGAGTTTCACAGACTGTGGACTGTTGGTGAGGAAATCCTTTATCCAGGCGCAGGTGGAGGGGGGGGGGTGTAAGACCAGGAGTTTATTAGTCAGGATGTCCGGGATGAGAGTATTAAAAGCTGAGCTGTAGTCTATGAACAGCAGTCTTACATAGTTCCCAGGGTTTTCCAGGTGGCTCAACGTGGAGTGGAGGGCGATGGCGATGGCGATGGCGATGGCGATGGCGTCCTCGGTGGAGCGGTTTGCTCTGTAGGCAAACTGGTGGGAGTCGAGTAATGGGGGGAGGCAGGCCTTGATGTGCTGAGAAACAGCCTCTCGAAGCACTTCATCACCACCGACGTGAGAGCAATGGGCCTGAAGTTCTTCAGGCTCCTGTTGGCTGGTGTGGTCACAATGTCTTCCATTAGGATTCATAGTTTGGTGCACACCAACACACTGAAGGTTTCAACTGGGCAGCGTGATAATAATCCTGCAGGCATGGTAGGGCTCTCCCTCCTTTCTCTTTTGCCAATCCTAGACAAAAACAACACTTTGAAATTTCATGTTTTTTTTTCCATCAAAACTAAATGAAAGTGATTTCCGGTGTGGCGCTGAAGCAGATGGCTGCTTGAAAGAACCTCTCCCAACCGGTCGGTTTTAATCCCCTTAGAAAAATAGCTGAGACATAAAATTAAACTGAAGTATAGCATGGAAGGGGAAAAGCAAAAAAAGGGTAAAGGCAAAACAGGCTCCAGACGCGAGAAAGGTGAATTAGCAGAGGAAAACTACGGCGATGAAGAAAGTCACGGCAAAAACGGCGAGGCGGGGAAAGCTAACGAGGCGGTAGCTAGCTCGGACATGCAGGCTATCTACAACGAGATCCGGGCGCTCAGATCTGATCTGAAAAGTGATATGAGTGAATTCCGACTCTCGTTTTGTGAAGACATAAAGAAAGAGCTGAACGAGTTTAGGGGAGAAATCAACCAGAAACTCAAAGAAGCTACAGGTGACCTGCAGGCCACCAAAGTCAGAGTGGCGGAGGCGGAACAACGCATCGCCGGTATTGAAGAACGGGACGCAGCGGCGAGAGAGGCACTTATTCAGACGATGGAGACTCAAGAGGCTCTGCAGGCTAAGCTAACTGATTTAGAAGCTCGCTCTTGCCGCAACAACCTCCGCATATACGGCGTGCCGGAGGGATCTGAGGGGAACAACCTACCGGAGTTTGTGACAAAGCTTATAAAGTCAGAGCTTGGCCCGCCGATAGCGGAGATGGACCTCGGAATACAGCGCTGTCCCCGGGCTCTCGCTCCAAAGCCTCCAAACGATGCACCACCAAGATCACTGGTGATCTGCTTCCTCGAGTTCAGAATGAAAGAACAGATAATGCATACTGCTTGGAGAAAGATAGATGTCCGTTACGACGGGAAGAGGATCTATTTTCATCAAGATTATCCCTCCGACATTTTCAAGAAAAGGAAGGCATATGTGGAAATACTGAAGGAACTTAAAGCCAAAGGAATCCGTTTCCAAACGCCACATCCAGCCAAACTGAAGGTTTTTTTTGACAGCGGTACCCACACCTACGAGAGCGCGGCTCAAGTGGCTAAAGACTTGAAGAAGAGGGGATTCTCCATAGGACCCGTCAAGGAGCTCGACTCTGCAGCGGTGAAACAGCGGAGACTAGCAACGTGGGAGAAGACAGGTGCGGGCCGCCGGGCTGTGGACCGAGAGCAGATACGGGAGAGACTACGGAGTTTTCAACGCAACCCCCCGGGAATATTCGGCGCTGACAAGTGATACGTTGAGGGTAATTATAACGGGGCTTATCGGTAAGTGGACGGAGCCATACACCTCCACGATGAGTCACTTGAATGACTGATAAAATAAATGTAAAATCCGACGTCGAAATTACAATGGACGGCTCAGTTATGAGTAGACTTGACAGTGATACCGTGGCACTAACACTGGGCCACTAAACAACAGAGACAAAGTCATATTGTTTTAAACTAAGAGGTCACTCTGCTATTTTAGTTTCAACCAGTTTATTAAGACATTTGATATAATTTCTCCTGGAGCTTGCCTAAGTTGAATCTTTATACCGGCCGACTGGGAACAGTTCTGAACATTACCTGTGCAGAGTATTTTCTTTTGCACTGAGGGGAGGCCCTTGATGGACTCAAGGATTCCCTCTCAATTCGAGGCTTTATTCAAACCTCGGACTTGGAAGTCTTTTTCTTTTCTTTGTTGTATGTTCTTGTTCTATTATGATGGTTCATATACATTGTTCATTGTATTTACTAGGATGTCATGGGTAAGGTTACACAAGTGCACAGGATTTGAATTAAACACACGCAGTATCAGGACTACAGGATAGTTACACTTAATGTCAATGGGTTGCATAATCCGATTAAAAGGAGTAAAATCATTGCTAAAATGAAACGAGAAAGGATGCAGGTAATATATTGGCAGGAAACCCACCTCTCTCCACCAGAACATGATAAACTGAAAAAACTTGGATTCCAAAATACTTACTACTCATCACATAAATCTGGAAGGAGGAGGGGTGTGGCTATTCTGATCCCAAACTCAGTAAGTTTTGAATTTATGTCTGAAATCAAGGATAAGGAGGGGAGATATGTCCTAGTCAGGGGAAAACTAGATAATAAAGAGGTAACACTATTTAATGTATATGCTCCGCCAGGAAGTAACAAATCCTTTTTTAAGAAGATATTTAACTTGATAGCCACAGAATCATATGGTACTCTAATATGTGGTGGAGATTTGAACGTTCAAATTAACCCTAAACTGGATACAACTAACCCATCCCAAAAGAAACATCCAAATGCCACAGTGGTCCAACGGATGCTCAAGGAACTGGGTATGATTGATGTGTGGAGAGAGTTTAATCCATCGGAAAGACAATATACTTACTACTCCTCATGCCACTCTATGTACTCAAGAATTGATTATTTATTTATGTATAAATCAGACAGACATAGAATTAAAAATTGTAATATAGGGATTAGGGATGTATCTGACCATTCAGGAGTATATTTATCTATACATTTAGTTAATCAACAGAAAAATACACTCTGGAGACTCAACACAAGTATTTTAAATGACAAAACAGTCCAGAAACAGATTCAGAACGAATTTGAAATGTATCTTCAAAGTAATGACAATGGAGAAGTTTCCCCAAATACTCTATGGGACGCAGCAAAGGCTGTGATTCGAGGTAAAATTATCGCTGTCACAGCTTTCCGGAAAAAGGAAAAACAGAAAAGATTAACCGATTTACAAGAAGAAATTAAGTCCTTAGAGATCAGACATACAGAACAAAAAGACCCACAAATATTGACGAGATTAAACAAAGTTAAACAAGAAATAAATGGGATATATGATGAGGAAATAGAAAAGCAACTCAAGTTTGTCAAACAAAAATACTACGAGACAGGACCTAAAGCAATGAAACTCCTCTCCTGGAGAATACGAAAACAACAGGCAAAGAATACAATCTACAAAATCAGGAATCCTAGAACACAAAATGTCTGCAGTGACATAGAAAACATTCAACAATCCTTTGAACTATACTACAAAGATCTTTATACCCAACCGGCAAGGGCAGATACACTAGCAATGGAGAGATTTCTAAACTCATTGGATTTACCATCTATAGGAGAACAACAGAATGAAGCAATGATGGCTGACATAACAGCAGAAGAATTGGACAGAGCTATCTCAAGGTTGAAATCAAGTAAGGCCCCGGGCACAGACGGATACCCGTCTGAATGGTATAAAGCATTTAGACCACAAATAATACCTATACTGCTTAACTGTTTAAATCATACATTGAGAACAGGAGAAGCCCCGCAATCATGGAGAGAAGCAGTCATCTCAATAATTCCAAAAGAAGGAAAAGATAAAAAGGAATGCAGTTCATATAGACCAATATCAGTCCTAAATGTAGACTATAAATTATTTGCTTCAATCCTATCTAAGAGGCTAGAGGTCATCTTACCTGAGTTGGTAGATCTAGACCAAACAGGTTTCATACAAAACAGACAGACACAGGATAATTTAAGGAGAACATTACAAGTTATGAGCCATATTACAACAGAAAATATAAATGCAATGCTGGTCAGCCTTGATGCCGAAAAGGCATTCGACTCGGTGGGTTGGGAATATCTGTACAGGGTGCTTGCCAGGTTTGGCTTTAAGAATGGTTTTATTAAGTGTATTAAAGCGCTATATTCCTCTCCAATAGCCAAGATTAAGGTTAACGGACACCTGTCGCAAACAATCCAACTAGAAAGAGGGACGCGCCAGGGGTGTCCCTTGAGCCCTGCTCTGTTTGCATTGTATATTGAACCCCTTGCCCAAGCAGTTAGAGAGGACTTGGAGATAAAAGGGATTACAATCAGAGGGGAAGAACATAAGATCTGTATGTTTGCTGATGATGTCCTGCTGTTCCTTGCGAGCCCTGAATCTAGTATTCCTAAATTGATGAGCCTTCTAAAAGCATATGATTCATACTCTGGATATAAATTAAATATCCAAAAAAAACAAGCTCTCACTTTTAATTTTATACCCCCTCAAGATATGAGAAGGAAATATCACTTTAAATGGAATTCCCCCTCAATAAAATATTTGGGAATAAACTTAACAAAAGACATATCAAAACTCTTTGAAAGCAATTATGGTCCTATCAATAAAGAGATAAAATCAGATATTTCTAGATGGACGTTGCTCCCATTAGACATGAGTAGTAGAATAGAAATAATTAAAATGAACATGTTACCGCGGTTGCTCTATCTTTTCCAGTCATTGCCTTTGGAAGTACCCCAAAAACAATTTAACGAATGGGATGGGATGATTTCGAGGTTCATCTGGAACAGCAGGAGACCTCGGGTAAAGTTCAAGACACTACAATTGTCAAAGGGGAAGGGAGGGAGAGCCCTACCATGCCTACAGGATTATTATTACGCTGCTCAATTGAAACCTTTAGTGTGTTGGTGTGCACCAAACTATGAATCCAAATGGAAGACATTGGAAATAAAACAGATAGATACTCCAATACAGTCAATACTAGGTAACAGAAGTCAGGCTGAAAGGAGCTATAACAGATTAAACCAGTGGACCCTATTTT
Source organism: Sebastes fasciatus (assembly GCF_043250625.1). Lineage (NCBI taxonomy): Eukaryota > Metazoa > Chordata > Actinopteri > Perciformes > Sebastidae > Sebastes > Sebastes fasciatus. The sequence continues at coordinate 42,975,036 of NC_133797.1, forward strand.
CAGTTAAGCTGTGGTTTAGGCTGCTGAAGAAATTACAATTGGAGAAACATGCGGGGGTCTTGGGTTGGGTAGCGTATGATCCAGGATTTGAGCCTGCAATGTTGGATGGGAGATTTAAACTGTGGGTTGGAAGAGGTATCACGTCTTTCTGTTCAGTCACCTCAAAAGGTCAACTACAGAGCTATCAGGATTTAGCAGATACATTTGGACTGGAAAAGCAGGACTTTTTCAGGTACCTGCAAGTTAGAGATTACTTTAAGAAAAAAATACAAAGCATAAAAACAAACGATTACAATTTGATTACTATATTCTCTGATGCATATACAAAAGAGAGAAGTTGTTTTTCACAAAGATAAATATTTAATAAAGATTCTCTTGGCAAGTAGTAAGAAAGCCATAACGCGAAAGTGGTTGCAGACTGATCCTCCAACATTAGAACAATGGCGGGGTATTGTAAATCAAATATATCGTATGGAAAGACTCACATTTATTTTAAGGCTGGAATTGGAAAAAAGTATTGAGTACTGGGAAAAATGGATTGTGTATTTACACCGTTGATTGAAGTGTGACATTTTATATTAAGATGTATTTACAAAAATGTACTGTGATTTGATATTGTAACACCCATGATGACCTCATGTTCTTTGTTCAAATAAAAAAAAGACTTTAAAAAAAAAAAAAAACTAAATGAAAGTGATGTAATAAGTGTAATAAGCAAATATGTGGTATTCCTCATGATATGGAAGAGCTTAATATTTAATGAACTCTGTCTTTCTCTACACAGCCGTGCAACCTGCAAACAGACAACAGACAGTACATCATGCCGTGTTTCCTGTATGCTGATGATAATGTTTCATCTCCTCCAGATGGTCCAAAGCGTCCCTCAGTGTCAGTGAGTCCCTCTGGTGAGATAGTGGAGGGCAGTTCAGTGACTCTGACCTGTAGCAGTGATGCTAACCCAGCAGCTAACTACACCTGGTACAAGGAGGATATAAACCTTCCTCTTCTCAGTGAAGAACATCAGCTGGTCTTCAGCCCCATCCAGTCCTCTGACTCTGGACAGTATAACTGTAGAGCTAAGAACCAGCTGGGAGAGAAGACGACATCTAGAAACATCTCTAGAGATATGAAATGTGAGTAAAAACACAGCTAATTTAAAAACTAACGACATTTCAACTCTTTATGACACATCACATTCACAGTCTGCTGCCGTAGTTCACTGAGCAGGTTAGAACATGTCAGAGTTAATCAGACCTTCTTCCATCAGCTCCGTCACCGTTCAGTCACTGAACCTCCTCTAAAGTTTAGAGCTTTAAACTTCCACAAACATTTACTCTTCTCAACACACGTTGCACCAAAGAAAGCTATTTATTTCATCTCCTCCAGATGGTCCAAAGCGTTTCTCGGTGTCAGTGAGTCCCTCTGGTGAGATAGTGGAGGGCAGTTCAGTGAATCTGACCTGTAGCAGTGATGCTAACCCAGCAGCTAACTACACCTGGTACAAGGAGAACCAACCACTGCTTCAAGGACCAGAAGGCATCTATCATCTCACCTCCATCAGCTCTGAGGACAGAGGGATCTACTACTGCCAGGCTGACAATCAACATGGACGGATTAACTCTACATCTCTAGCAGTAGATGTTCAGTGTGAGTCACATGCTTAACAAGGCTGATTCCTCATGATGCAGAAGTCTGTCTGTAAAATAAGATGAACCTTTATTAATCCCCGGGGGGGGAATTCAGGTGTCAAAGCAGCAAAAACAGGGTCTCCTCAACAGCAGGGCTCGGCTGTTTGTAGCCAGTTATCTTCCTGAACCCCCCCCACACCACCCTGGAGCTGTCAGCCTGTAATCTCCCCTCCAGTCTGTCTTTGTAGCTGTCCTTGGCCGCCCTCAGCTCCTTCTTCAGCTCCTTCTTCAGCTCCTTCCTCAGCTCCTTCCTCAGCTCCTTCTTCAGCTCCTTCTTCAGCTCCTTCCTCAGCTCCTTCCTCAGCATCTTCCTCAGCTCCTTCTTCAGCTCCTTCCTCAGCTCCTTCCTCAGCATCTTCCTCAGCTCCTTCTTCAGCTCCTTCCTCAGCTCCTTCCTTAGCTCCTTCTTCAGCTCCTTCCTCAGCTCCTTCCTCAGCTCCTTCCTTAGCTCCTTCCTCAGCTCCTTCTTCAGCTCCTTCCTCAGCTCCTTCTTCAGCTCCTTCCTCAGCTCCTTCTGGACAACCTTGGCCCCCTCAATGTCCCCGGCCATGAAAGCCCTCTTCTTCCTGTTCAACAGGCTTTAATGATTCATTGATCCAGGGCTTGTTGTTGGGAGAGCAGCGTACCTTTTTGGTGGGTACGATGCTCTCCTCACAGAACCTGATGTAGTCTGTGATGCAGTGGGAGAGTCCAGCGATGTCCTCACCGTGGACCCTCTCGAACAACTCCCAGTCTGTTGACCTGTAACACTCCCTCAGCTCCTCCTCAACTTCCACCAACCACTGTTGAACAGTCCTGGTGGCGGGCTGCCTCCTGACAACAGGCTGGTATGTTGGTACTGTTGAACAGTCCTGGTGGCCGGCTGCCTCCTGACAACAGGCTGGTATGTTGGTACTGTTGAACAGTCCTGGTGGCCGGCTGCCTCCTGACATCAGGCTGGTATGTTGGTACTGTTGAACAGTCCTGGTGGCCGGCTGCCTCCTGACATCAGGCTGGTATGTTGGTACTGTTGAACAGTCCTGGTGGTGCCGGCTGCCTCCTGACATCAGGCTGGTATGTTGGTACAAGCCTGATGAGGTTGTGGTCTGATCCGCCTCCTTAATGTTGGCTTACAGCGGGTCCAGGGTCGTATTGTGTCTTGTGTTACAGGTCACATTCTGGGTGAAGTTCGTCAGGGTTTTTGGAGACATGGTTAAAATCTCCGTTGACGATGATGAATGTGCTGGGGTGCCTCGTCTGTAATCCCGCGACGGTGGAGTGGATGACGTCACTCGCTTGCGCCGCCACAGCACTCGGTGGGATGTAAACAGTAACTATGATGGCGTGTGAGAATTCTCGAGGCCTCAAACTCACAGCCAGCAGCTCCGTGTCCGGGGTACAGATGCGTTCCTTTACAGCGATGTGGTTGGGATAACGGCATCTGGAGTTCACAAAGACAGCAAGCCCTCCGCCTTTCTTCTTACCGCTCTGTTTGTCTCTGTCAGCTCGCACCACCGTGAAGCTGTCCGGTTCCACTAAGTAGTCCGGTATAATCCCCTTCAGCCATGTCTCCGTAAAGCACAACGTACTGGACTCTCGGTATTCCCGTTGGTCTTTCACCAGGGCTGCTAGCTCGTCCGTCTTGTTGGCCAGAGATCTCACATTGCCCATGATCACTGAAGGCAGGACGGGTTTAAATCTCCTCCTCTTCTCCCTCCTTTCCCTCACGATCGCGCCGGCTCTTGATCCCTGTCTGTGCAGCCGTATCTCGGCGGGTAAATCCTTCGGTGGCGCTGCTACTCGGTCCCGATGGGCGAGGAGCACTTCAAACGAATACACCGTCCGTGTGCCGCCGGTCATGTCCATTGTTCCGGCTGGACTCGAAGTTAGCGTCTAACTGAATAAGATGGCTGTGAAAAGGAAAACTATTTACATGCAGTGTGCAGTATACTATCACTGACAAAAAGTAAGCGCAGTAGAAAGTTAGAAGTCACAAAAAAGTCGCAAGAAAGTAGAAACACGGAGAGCTGCTAAGACAGGCCACTCGCGGTGGCGCCGGAAGTTTACTATATCGTGCATGCTAATATAAATATCTATTCACTGTCCTCCAGATGGTCCAAAGTCCTCCTCAGTGTCAGTGAGTCCCTCTGGTGAGATAGAGGAGGGCAGTTCAGTGACTCTGACCTGTAGCAGTGATGCTAACCCAGCAGCTAGATACACCTGGTACAAGGAGAACCAACCACTGCTTCAAGGACCAGAAGGCATCTATCATCTCACCTCCATCAGCTCTGAGGACAGCGGGAGCTACTACTGTGAAGTCCAGAACAACAGAGGACGTCGTAACTCCACCTTATATCTGATTGTTGTAGTCGGTAAGTTCTTCCATCTGATGATCTCTCTCTGTTACTCTGTGTAATCCTGTCCCAGTATAAAGCTAAACTCACTTCTTTCTAACTCCACCCCCCTAGAGCTTCTTTTGATTTTTTCATTTTCAACTTGTAGTCGTCAACCCCAGATGATGGTGACTCAAATGAAATCAGTTTATGTTTGACAGATTTGGATGTGTAACGTTGGTGTAGTTCCTCTCTGAAGTTGGTCTGGAATAACTAAAAATACATTTAGTTGTAAGAGTATACCATTCAAGTAATCTCAAATGTTTAAGTTCTCTCTTTATTATTCAGCTCAGCTCATCTTCAGCCTCTAATCCGGGTCGGGTCGGGGGGGCAACAGCTACAGCAGGGGACCCCAAACTTCCCTTTCCCGGGCCACATTAACCAGCTCTGACTGGGGGATCCCAGGCCAGAGTAGAGATATAATCTCTCCACCTAGTCCTGGGTCTTCCCCGTGGCCTCCTCCCAGCTGGTCGTGCCTGGAACACCTCCCAAGGGAGGCGCCCAGGAGGCATCCTTACCAGATGTTGAACCACCTCAACTGGCTCCTTCCAACGCAAAGGAGTAGCGGCTCTACTCCGAGTCCCTCACGGAGGACTGAGCTTCTCACCCTATCTCTAAGGGAGACGCCAGCCACCCTCCTGAGGAAACACATTTCAGATGCTTGTAACCGCGATCTCGTTCTTTGGGTCCTGACCCAGCCCTCATGACCAGAGGTGAGAGTAGGAAAGAAGATTGACCGGTAGATCGAGAGCTTTGCCGGCTCAGCTCTCTTTTCGTCACAACGGTGCGGTAAAGCGAATGCAATACCGCCCCCCCGCTGCTCCGATTCTCCGACCAATCTCAGGTTCCATCGTCCCCTCACTCGCGAACAAGCCCCCGAGGTCCTTGAACTCCTTCACTTGGGGTAAGGACTCATTCCCTACCCGGAGTAGGCAATCCACCGGTTTCATGCTGAGAACCATGGCCTCAGATTTAGAGGTGCTGATCATCTTTAGGATTTAAGATACTATTTGTTTTTTAATCCTCGGTGCCGTGGGCGACGCGTCCTGTAACACCCCGATTAACTGTCAGTGTTTCATTCTGATTCCTGTTTCCCAGGAGGAGGACCTGGAGGAGGACAGATGTCTATAGTAGTTGGAATACTCACTGCTCTCTCAATCGTTGGCATAGCCATCCTCATCTTCGTCTTGTTGTGGACCAGGTGAGCAGTAAATCAGTGTTCATTGAAACATTTCAAAATCCTTTCAAGCAGTCAATTCTACCAGTCATATACAGTATATATATGTATGTTTTTGTTTTTCCTTCATCCTCCCAACCAGGAACAAGAGGACCCGTAAGCAACCATCTGAGTCTACAGGGAGACCAGACACAGATGCTCAGGTGAGGACCGATAATACCTCTACAACTAGACAGGACTAAGTATTAGTACTTTTACTAGTAGAACTTCTGATTCATTCCTCTTGTTATGCTAAAAGTTTGATTTGTAGAGTAACTGAGCTGCCAAGAAATCTGATTTATTGAGAGTTCTACAGTTCAACATTTCTTTTCTTAAAGAATCCTTCCTGCTGCCCAGATAACGTCCGGATGTGGGCCACTGCTGGCCTTCTTCCGGCCCGGACTAGAATGGATGTGAGCCTGAAGTGGCCCACATGTAAAAATAGCAAATGCTGCCCAATTATCCCAAACCAAACGTGGGCCTTTTTCGGGCAAAGATGCGGTGCTCTCGGCAATGTGTAAGCTGGATGTGACCCCTAAAGTGGCCCATGTGGTTAATAGTGAATATGGCCCAAATATCACGAAGCAAATGTGGGCCACCTTTGGCAAAGATATGGCACAGTCAACAAAGGCTAATCCTGCTGTGAACCTGAAGTGGCCCACATATGATGCAGCAAATGTGGCCCAGTTATCATAAAACATATCTGGACCAGTTTTGGCAAAATTATGGCGTTTTAAAGGCACAATGAGTAAGATTTTCCTTTCCCTCTCAATCATCACGTATAAGCTGGTAGAAGTGTGTGGTGGTGTCTGTATCTGCAGCCCTCAGCCTGTATTTCCTTATTTTGCTGTGTTTGGGACATTTCTGGACGTTAAAAAAAGGTGAAATATGTCAGAAAAAGGCCCAAAAAAGGCCCAAAAAAAATGCCAACTTATGTCCGAAATATGGCCCAAAAACAGGCCGAAATATGTTCAAACAATAAAAAAATTATAAATATGTCAGTCTCTATGAAAACGTAGCGCCCAGGTGCCAGATTGTCAGCACGCATTCCAAGAGGAAGTTACGAAAATGGCGGCCACGGCGCAGAAAAAAATGCAAATGTGGCAAAACAGCCAG
>NC_133797.1:42986427-42988927 GCF_043250625.1 Sebastes fasciatus
TTCCTGGTCTTCCAGGTCTTCCAGGTCTTCCAGGTCTTCCAGGTCTTCCTGGTCTTCTGTCGGTTTAGAGCCAGATAGTCTGCTGTGGTGTTCTGTCGGTTTAGAGCCAGATAGTCTGCTATGGTGTTCTGTCGGTTTAGAGCCAGATAGTCTGCTGTGGTGTTCTGTCGGTTTAGAGCCAGATAGTCTGCTGTGGTGTTCTGTCGGTTTAGAGCCAGATAGTCTGCTGTGGTGTTCTGTCGGTTTAGAGCCAGATAGTCTGCTGTGGTGTTCTGTCGGTTTAGAGCCAGATAGTCTGCTATGGTGTTCTGTCGGTTTAGAGCCAGATAGCGCTGCATTCTGCTCTGTGCCGTTGTCTGTGTTTGCCAATAGGTGATGTAGTTTAGTTTGAACTGTGTTGTAATCTGGTTGAGTCTAATTGGTGGTCCGTTGTGTTCCTGAGGCCTTGGTGTGTTAGTGGAGAGGGTTGGTGAACTCAGCCTCAGGACCAGCTGGGTCTGCAGGGTCTCAGTGGGGGGTTCATCTCATTGAGTGAAGTCTTGGTTTGTCAGTGGACCCCACACCGCGCTGCCATAGACTGCTATCGGTTCAACAACACACTCCATACGTTTAAGCCAAATTAACTTCTCCCAGAGAACGGTGTAAAATGTCTAGAAGATGTACCATGCCAGGGGTTAATATAGATAAATAACATAAATAACATAAAACACAAAACACATCAGGGGTTAATATAAATAAATAACATAAATAACATAAAACACAAAACACATCAGGGGTTAATATAAATAAATAACATAAATAACATAAAACACAAAACACATCAGGGGTTAATATAAATAAATAACATAAAACACAAAACACATCAGGGGTTAATATAAATAAATAACATAAATATAATAAGTTAAGTAAAAACATATCAAATGGAGCATAAACTGTCAGTTTGACCTTTTTGTGTTTTCAGCAGATATAAATAATATTAATAATATTAATAATATTAATAAAAGTGACATTGTCAGATAGCTGTTGTTGCCAGAACTAGTTGATGAATTGTTGGCCACTAACTCTGCTTGTGTTAACATCTACAGCAATATCTGACCAGGTAACATTTACACTTTTATACCTTTTTAAGTGAGTTAATGAGCCTTTTAATGTGAGTTAATGAGCCTTTTTTATGTGAGTTAATGAGCCTTTTTATGTGAGTTAATGAGCCTTTTTATGTGAGTTAATGAGCCTTTTTATGTGAGTTAATGAGCCTTTTTATGTGAGTTAATGAGCCTTTTTATGTGAGTTAATGAGCCTTTTAATGTGAGTTAATGAGCCTTTTTAAGTGAGTTAATGAGCCTTTTAATGTGAGTTAATGAGCCTTTTTAAGTGAGTTAATGAGCCTTTTAATGTGAGTTAATGAGCCTTTTTAAGTCAGTTAATGAGCCTTTTAATGTGAGTTAATGAGCCTTTTTATGTGAGTTAATGAGCCTTTTAATGTGAGTTAATGAGCCTTTTTATGTGAGTTAATGAGCCTTTTTTATGTGAGTTAATGAGCCTTTTTATGTGAGTTAATGAGCCTTTGTATGTGAGTTAATGAGCCTTTTTATGTGAGTTAATGAGCCTTTTAATGTGAGTTAATGAGCCTTTTTAAGTGAGTTAATGAGCCTTTTAATGTGAGTTAATGAGCCTTTTAATGTGAGTTAATGAGCCTTTTAATGTGAGTTAATGAGCCTTTTTTATGTGAGTTAATGAGCCTTTTTATGTGAGTTAATGAGCCTTTTTATGTGAGTTAATGAGCCTTTTTAAGTGAGTTAATGAGCCTTTTAATGTGAGTTAATGAGCCTTTTTAAGTGAGTTAATGAGCCTTTTAATGTGAGTTAATGAGCCTTTTAATGTGAGTTAATGAGCCTTTTTAAGTGAGTTAATGAGCCTTTTAATGTGAGTTAATGAGCCTTTTTAAGTGAGTTAATGAGCCTTTTTAAGTGAGTTAATGAGCCTTTTTATGTGAGTTAATGAGCCTTTTTAAGTGAGTTAATGAGCCTTTTTATGTGAGTTAATGAGCCTTTTTAAGTGAGTTAATGAGCCTTTTTATGTGAGTTAATGAGCCTTTTTAAGTGAGTTAATGAGCCTTTTTATGTGAGTTAATGAGCCTTTTTATGTGAGTTAATGAGCCTTTTAATGTGAGTTAATGAGCCTTTTTAAGTGAGTTAATGAGCCTTTTAATGTGAGTTAATGAGCCTTTTTAAGTGAGTTAATGAGCCTTTTAATGTGAGTTAATGAGCCTTTTTATGTGAGTTAATGAGCCTTTTTAAGTGAGTTAATGAGCCTTTTAATGTGAGTTAATGAGCCTTTTTATGTGAGTTAATGAGCCTTTTTAAGTGAGTTAATGAGCCTTTTTAAGTGAGTTAATGAGCCTTTTAATGTGAGTTAATGAGCCTTTTTAAGTGAGTTAATGAGCCTTTTAATGTGAGTTAATGAGCCTTTTTATGTGAGTTAATGAGCCTTTTTAAGTGAG
>NC_133797.1:42991427-43006427 GCF_043250625.1 Sebastes fasciatus
AGTTAACAGACACTTACCTGCTAGTTAACAGACACTAACCTGCTAGTTAACAGACACTGACCTGCTAGTTAACCAGGTTGTCTTCTCTCTCAGTTTGTTGAAGGTTCCTTTGAGAAGTATCTGGAGCGTCTGGAGGACCCTAAGGTGAGCGGCTGTGACCTTTGACCCTTCGGTCCACAGTGTGTAGTAATGTGTAACAAGAAGTGTGTGTTTCCAGGAGACGGTGGGTCAGGTGGAGATCAAGGCTCTCTCTCAGCTGTGCAGGTGAGAAACACTCAGGTACACTCAGGTACACCTGCGGCAGTCTGCAGTCAGGTACCGTTAGGTTAGCGTTAGCGTTAGCGTTAGGTTAGCGTTAGGTTAATGTTAGGTTAATGTTAGGTTAGCGTTAGGTTAGGTTAGCGTTAGGTTAACGTTAGGTTAACGTTAGGGTTAGGTTGACGTTAGGTTAACGTTAGGTTAACGTTAGGGTTAGGTTAGCGTTAGGTTAACGTTAGGTTAACGTTAGGGTTAGCGTTAGGTTAACGTTAGGGTTAGCGTTAGGTTAACGTTAGGTTAACGTTAGGGTTAGCGTTAGGTTAACGTTAGGTTAACGTTAGGTTAGCGTTAGGTTAGGTTAGCGTTAGGTTAACGTTAGGTTAACGTTAGGTTAGCGTTAGGTTAACGTTAGGTTAGCGTTAGGTTAACGTTAGGTTAGCGTTAGGTTAACGTTAGCGTTAGGTTAGCGTTAGGGTTAACGTTAGCGTTAGGTTAGCGTTAGCGTTAGGTTAGCATTAGGTTAACGTTAGCGTTAGGTTAGCGTTAGGTTGGCGTTAGGTTAGCGTTAGGTTAGCGTTAGGGTTAACGTTAGCGTTAGGTTAGCGTTAGCGTTAGGTTAGCGTTAGGTTAACGTTAGCGTTAGGGTTAGCGTTAGCGTTAGGTTAGCGTTAGGGTTAACGTTAGCGTTAGCGTTAGGTTAGCATTAGGTGAACGTTAGGTTAACGTTAGCGTTAGGTTGGCGTTAGGTTAGCGTTAGGTTAGCGTTAGCGTTAGGTTAGCGTTAGCGTTAGGTTAGCGTTAGGTTAGCGTTAGGTTAACGTTAGGTTAGCGTTAGGTTAGCGTTAACGTTAGGGTTAGCGTTAGGTTAACGTTAGGTTAGCGTTAGGTTAGCGTTAGGTTAACGTTAGGGTTAGCGTTAGGTTAGCGTTAGGTTAACATTAGGTTAACGTTAGGTTAGCGTTAGGTTAACGTTAGGGTTAGCGTTAGGTTAACGTTAAGTTAACGTTAGGGTTAGCGTTAGGTTAACGTTAGGGTTAACGTTAGGTTAACGTTAGGTTAGCGTTAGGTTAGGTTAACGTTAGGTTAACGTTAGGTTAGCGTTAGGTTAACGTTAGGTTAGGTTAGCGTTAACGTTAGCGTTAGGTTAGCGTTAGGTTAGCGTTAGGGTTAACGTTAGGTTAGCGTTAGCGTTAGGTTAGCATTAGGTTAACGTTAGGTTAACGTTAGCGTTAGGTTAGCGTTAGGTTGGCGTTAGGTTAGCGTTAGGTTAGCGTTAGGGTTAGCGTTAGGTTAGCGTTAGGTTAACGTTAGCGTTAGGTTAGCGTTAGCGTTAGGTTAACGTTAGGTTAGGGTTAACGTTAGCGTTAGGTTAGCGTTAGGTTAGCATTAGGGTTAACGTTAGCGTTAGGTTAACGTTAGCGTTAGGTTAGCGTTGGGTTAGCGTTAGCGTTAGGTTAGCGTTTGCGTTAGTTTAGTGTTAGGTTAGCGTTAGCGTTAGGTTAGCGTTAGGTTAATGTTAGGTTAGCGTTAGGGTTAACGTTAGGTTAGCGTTAGGTTAGCGTTGGGTTAGCGTAAGGTTAGCGTTGGGTTAGCGTAAGGTTAGCGTTAGGTTAGCGTTGGGTTAGCGTTAGGTTAGCGTTGGGTTAGCGTTAGGTTAGCGTTGGGTTAGCGTTGGGTTAGCGTAAGGTTAGCGTTGGGTTAGCGTAAGGTTAGCGTTAGGTTAGCGTTGGGTTAGCGTTAGGTTAGCGTTGGGTTAGCGTTAGGTTAGCGTTAGCGTTGGGTTAGCGTTAGGTTAGCGTTAGCGTTGGGTTAGCGTTAGCGTTGGGTTAGCGTTAGGTTAGCGTAAGTTTAGCGTTGGGTTAACGTTAGGTTAGCGTTGGGTTAGCGTTAGGTTAGCGTTGGGTTAGCGTTAGGTTAGCATTAGCGTTGGGTTAGCGTTGGGTTAGCGTTGGGTTAGCGTTAGGGTTAGCGTTGGGTTAGCGTTGGGTTAGCGTTAGGGTTAGCGTTGGGTTAGCGTTAGGGTTAGCGTTGGGTTAGCGTTGGGTTAGCGTTGGGTTAGCGTTAGGGTAAGTCCCCAAGAAATGATTGTAAGTTTCTGTAATGTCCTCAAAAGTGGTGTGTGTGTGTGTAGGCGTTGTTTCTTGATCTATCGTTACCCGGGGAAACCAGCCACGGTGATCTCAGAGGACGACTTTGTTGACAAGGTGAGGAGGTTTGTGTTGTTGGTTGTTTAATATCTCACAGCTGACTGACTAGAGATCAGCTGACTGACCAGAGATCAGCTGACTGACCAGAGATCAGCTGACTGACTAGAGATCAGCTGACTGACCAGAGATCAGCTGACTGACCAGAGATCAGCTGACTGACTAGAGATCAGCTGACTGACTAGAGATCAGTTGACTGACTAGAGATCAGCTGACTGACCAGAGATCAGCTGACTGACCAGAGATCAGCTGACTGACTAGAGATCAGCTGACTGACTAGAGATCAGTTGACTGACTAGAGATCAGCTGACTGACCAGAGATCAGCTGACTGACCAGAGATCAGCTGACTGACTAGAGATCAGCTGACTGACTAGAGATCAGTTGACTGACTAGAGATCAGTTGACTGACTAGAGATCAGCTGACTGACTAGAGATCAGTTGACTGACTAGAGATCAGCTGACTGACCAGAGATCAGCTGATTGTATTTCACCGTGTGTTTTCCCGTTACCAGAGTGTATTTCACCGATCTTGAGTAACCGTGACCTGGGTGTTTGACTACGTCATGGCAGGTGTATTGCTCAGGACCAATGGAAGCTCAGTATGAGTATGAGGCAGCAACATGCGAACAGACGGGCGCTGCAGTGGTGACGTTAAACTCTGCAATATGATTGTTCAGGGACTGACCGTCAGCCTTCTCTGTTGCCTAGGTGACGCTGTGTTGCTCCATCAACGGTCACTATGACATTGTTTACCCGAGGAGTTACCCCGCCTCCGCTGCTCTCTGTCAGTGTGAGTACTGATCAGTCATTGGTTGAAATAACTTCAGTCTGGGATGTCATCTGATTCTCGTGTGTGTGTGTGTGTGTGTGTGTGTGTGTGTGTGTGTGTGTGTGTGTGTGTGTGTGTGTGTGTGTGTGTGTGTGTGTGTGTGTGTGTGTGTGTGTGTGTGTGTAGCTCTTTTCTATGAGCTGCTCTACACTCAGGTGTTTGGCTTTGAGGAGGCGGAGCTCTGTCAGGCCATGGAGGCCTTCAGGGTCGGAGGTCGTCGCTATAGAAACAGCCCATCAATGTGTAGCGATGTTGATTTTGGCTACGACACACCTGAGGACCGATGTCACAGGTACACAAACACACGCACACACACACCAGACAAAGTGTGAACTGATGATGCGGTCCAACAGAACCATCTAGCAGAGTTTCCTGGTAGAAGACTCTGATACGATGCTGTTAGTTGTTGCTCTCTTCGTGTTTATCGACTTATGTTTCAGACTTTTTTGGACATTTGTTTTGTACTTTTTTGGGTCATTCATTTTAACTTTTTTTCGGACATTTGACGAGTCAGTTCTGTGTTTGGTGAGTGTGTGAGCAGTAACGATGACATCATGTGGTTCTGTGGGTGCGTTTGTTTCGTCCTGCAGGGAGGAGCCTGAGGTGGGCGGAGCCGCTGAGGAGAAACTCCGATCTGTGACCGACGACCCGAAGGTGAGACGGACGCTGTGATCATGTGACTCATGAGTCATTATGTAGATAGAAACCATGAAACTGTCTTCTTCTTCTGTGATGCTGTAACGGCACCGACCGGCTGGTTGGAGACATTCTGCAGATGTTCAGTTAAAGGTTGAGAGTAACCCGGGGAACTGGTTCTGACCCGTCGTTGTTGTTGTTATTGGTCAGTCTCCTGCAGAAGCCCCGCCCCCCTCCAGGCTGTCTCTTCCTTATAAGGTCATGAAGTCTCTGGACGGAGACGTGTACAGAAACCTGGAGTTTGACGTCTGGCAGGACACGTGTAAAGGTACCACTTCTTCCAGATGTGTAATCTGATACTACTGATCAGAAATCAGATCATGGTTTAACTCAAGAGGTCTGTGTGACTGACAGAGATGCAGAAGACGGACTACATGGTGTTCGCAGGGAGGCAGTATTTCCTGGGAGACAAGTGTCAGGTAATACTACAACTACACATGGACAGTACTAGTTAGTACTAAACTACCTCCATCAGACCAGGTCACTGACAGTAATACTACAACTACACATAGACAGTACTAGTTAGTACTAAACTACCTCCATCAGACCAGGTCACTGACAGTAATACTACAACTACACATGGACAGTACTAGTTAGTACTAAACTACCTCCATCAGACCAGGTCACTGACAGTAATACTACAACTACACATGGACAGTACTAGTTAGTACTAAACTACCTCCATCAGACCAGGTCACTGACAGTAATACTACAACTACACATGGACAGTACTAGTTAGTACTAAACTACCTCCATCAGACCAGGTCACTGACAGTAATACTACAACTACACATGGACAGTACTAGTTAGTACTAAACTACCTCCATCAGACCAGGTCACTGACAGTAATACTACAACTACACATGGACAGTACTAGTTAGTACTAAACTACCTCCATCAGACCAGGTCACTGACAGTAATACTACAACTACACATAGACAGTACTAGTTAGTACTAAACTACCTCCATCAGACCAGGTCACTGACAGTAATACTACAACTACACGTAGACAGTACTAGTTAGTACTAAACTACCTCCATCAGACCAGGTCACTGACAGTAATACTACAACTACACGTAGACAGTACTAGTTAGTACTAAACTACCTCCATCAGACCAGGTCACTGACAGCAATACTACAACTACACATGGACAGTACTAGTTAGTACTAAACTACCTCCATCAGACCAGGTCACTGACAGTAATACTACAACTACACGTAGACAATACTAGTTAGTACTAAACTACCTCCATCAGACCAGGTCACTGACAGTAATACTACAACTACACGTAGACAGTACTAGTTAGTACTAAACTACCTCCATCAGACCAGGTCACTGACAGTAATACTACAACTACACATGAACAGTACTAGTTAGTACTAAACTACCTCCATCAGACCAGGTCACTGACAGTAATACTACAACTACACAGACAGTACTAGTTAGTACTAAACTACCTCCATCAGACCAGGTCACTGACAGTAATACTACAACTACACGTAGACAATACTAGTTAGTACTAAACTACCTCCATCAGACCAGGTCACTGACAGTAATACTACAACTACACATAGACAGTACTAGTTAGTACTAAACTACCTCCATCAGACCAGGTCACTGACAGTAATACTACAACTACACGTAGACAATACTAGTTAGTACTAAACTACCTCCATCAGACCAGGTCACTGACAGTAATACTACAACTACACATAGACAGTACTAGTTAGTACTAAACTACCTCCATCAGACCAGGTCACTGACAGTAATACTACAACTACACGTAGACAATACTAGTTAGTACTAAACTACCTCCATCAGACCAGGTCACTGACAGTAATACTACAACTACACATAGACAGTACTAGTTAGTACTAAACTACCTCCATCAGACCAGGTCACTGACAGTAATACTACAACTACACATAGACAGTACTAGTTAGTACTAAACTACCTCCATCAGACCAGGTCACTGACAGTAATACTACAACTACACATAGACAGTACTAGTTAGTACTAAACTACCTCCATCAGACCAGGTCACTGACAGTAATACTACAACTACACATAGACAGTACTAGTTAGTACTAAACTACCTCCATCAGACCAGGTCACTGACAGTAATACTACAACTACACGTAGACAGTACTAGTTAGTACTAAACTACCTCCATCAGACCAGGTCACTGACAGTAATACTACAACTACACGTAGACAATACTAGTTAGTACTAAACTACCTCCATCAGACCAGGTCACTGACAGTAATACTACAACTACACAGACAGTACTAGTTAGTACTAAACTACCTCCATCAGACCAGGTCACTGACAGTAATACTACAACTACACATAGACAGTACTAGTTAGTTAGTACTAAACTACCTCCATCAGACCAGGTCACTGACAGTAATACTACAACTACACGTAGACAATACTAGTTAGTACTAAACTACCTCCATCAGACCAGGTCACTGACAGTAATACTACAACTACACGTAGACAATACTAGTTAGTACTAAACTACCTCCATCAGACCAGGTCACTGACAGTAATACTACAACTACACATAGACAGTACTAGTTAGTTAGTACTAAACTACCTCCATCAGACCAGGTCACTGACAGTAATACTACAACTACACAGACAGTACTAGTTAGTACTAAACTACCTCCATCAGACCAGGTCACTGACAGTAATACTACAACTACACATAGACAGTACTAGTTAGTACTAAACTACCTCCATCAGACCAGGTCACTGACAGTAATACTACAACTACACATAGACAGTACTAGTTAGTACTAAACTACCTCCATCAGACCAGGTCACTGACAGTAATACTACAACTACACGTAGACAATACTAGTTAGTACTAAACTACCTCCATCAGACCAGGTCACTGACAGTAATACTACAACTACACAGACAGTACTAGTTAGTACTAAACTACCTCCATCAGACCAGGTCACTGACAGTAATACTACAACTACACATAGACAGTACTAGTTAGTACTAAACTACCTCCATCAGACCAGGTCACTGACAGTAATACTACAACTACACATAGACAGTACTAGTTAGTACTAAACTACCTCCATCAGACCAGGTCACTGACAGTAATACTACAACTACACATAGACAGTACTAGTTAGTACTAAACTACCTCCATCAGACCAGGTCACTGACAGTAATACTACAACTACACATAGACAGTACTAGTTAGTACTAAACTACCTCCATCAGACCAGGTCACTGACAGTAATACTACAACTACACGTAGACAATACTAGTTAGTACTAAACTACCTCCATCAGACCAGGTCACTGACAGTAATACTACAACTACACATAGACAGTACTAGTTAGTACTAAACTACCTCCATCAGACCAGGTCACTGACAGTAATACTACAACTACACATAGACAATACTAGTTAGTACTAAACTACCTCCATCAGACCAGGTCACTGACAGTAATACTACAACTACACGTAGACAATACTAGTTAGTACTAAACTACCTCCATCAGACCAGGTCACTGACAGTAATACTACAACTACACATAGACAATACTAGTTAGTACTAAACTACCTCCATCAGACCAGGTCACTGACAGTAATACTACAACTACACGTAGACAGTACTAGTTAGTACTAAACTACCTCCATCAGACCAGGTCACTGACAGTAATACTACAACTACACATGAACAGTACTAGTTAGTACTAAACTACCTCCATCAGACCAGGTCACTGACAGTAATACTACAACTACACAGACAGTACTAGTTAGTACTAAACTACCTCCATCAGACCAGGTCACTGACAGTAATACTACAACTACACGTAGACAATACTAGTTAGTACTAAACTACCTCCATCAGACCAGGTCACTGACAGTAATACTACAACTACACATAGACAGTACTAGTTAGTACTAAACTACCTCCATCAGACCAGGTCACTGACAGTAATACTACAACTACACGTAGACAATACTAGTTAGTACTAAACTACCTCCATCAGACCAGGTCACTGACAGTAATACTACAACTACACAGACAGTACTAGTTAGTACTAAACTACCTCCATCAGACCAGGTCACTGACAGTAATACTACAACTACACATAGACAGTACTAGTTAGTTAGTACTAAACTACCTCCATCAGACCAGGTCACTGACAGTAATACTACAACTACACGTAGACAATACTAGTTAGTACTAAACTACCTCCATCAGACCAGGTCACTGACAGTAATACTACAACTACACATAGACAGTACTAGTTAGTTAGTACTAAACTACCTCCATCAGACCAGGTCACTGACAGTAATGCTACAACTACACGTAGACAATACTAGTTAGTACTAAACTACCTCCATCAGACCAGGTCACTGACAGTAATACTACAACTACACAGACAGTACTAGTTAGTACTAAACTACCTCCATCAGACCAGGTCACTGACAGTAATACTACAACTACACATAGACAGTACTAGTTAGTACTAAACTACCTCCATCAGACCAGGTCACTGACAGTAATACTACAACTACACATAGACAGTACTAGTTAGTACTAAACTACCTCCATCAGACCAGGTCACTGACAGTAATACTACAACTACACATAGACAGTACTAGTTAGTACTAAACTACCTCCATCAGACCAGGTCACTGACAGTAATACTACAACTACACATAGACAGTACTAGTTAGTACTAAACTACCTCCATCAGACCAGGTCACTGACAGTAATACTACAACTACACGTAGACAGTACTAGTTAGTTAGTACTAAACTACCTCCATCAGACCAGGTCACTGACAGTAATACTACAACCACACATAGACAGTACTAGTTAGTTAGTACTAAACTACCTCCATCAGACCAGGTCACTGACAGTAATACTACAACTACACGTAGACAGTACTAGTTAGTACTAAACTACCTCCATCAGACCAGGTCACTGACAGTAATACTACAACTACACGTAGACAATACTAGTTAGTACTAAACTACCTCCATCAGACCAGGTCACTGACAGTAATACTACAACTACACAGACAGTACTAGTTAGTACTAAACTACCTCCATCAGACCAGGTCACTGACAGTAATACTACAACTACACATAGACAGTACTAGTTAGTTAGTACTAAACTACCTCCATCAGACCAGGTCACTGACAGTAATACTACAACTACACGTAGACAGTACTAGCTAGTTAGTACTAAACTACCTCCATCAGACCAGGTCACTGACAGTAATACTACAACTACACGTAGACAATACTAGTTAGTACTAAACTACCTCCATCAGACCAGGTCACTGACAGTAATACTACAACTACACGTAGACAGTACTAGTTAGTACTAAACTACCTCCATCAGACCAGGTCACTGACAGTAATACTACAACTACACGTAGACAATACTAGTTAGTACTAAACTACCTCCATCAGACCAGGTCACTGACAGTAATACTACAACTACACGTAGACAATACTAGTTAGTACTAAACTACCTCCATCAGACCAGGTCACTGACAGTAATACTACAACTACACGTAGACAATACTAGTTAGTACTAAACTACCTCCATCAGACCAGGTCACTGACAGTAATACTACAACTACACGTAGACAATACTAGTTAGTACTAAACTACCTCCATCAGACCAGGTCACTGACAGTAATACTACAACTACACGTAGACAATACTAGTTAGTACTAAACTACCTCCATCAGACCAGGTCACTGACAGTAATACTACAACTACACGTAGACAATACTAGTTAGTACTAAACTACCTCCATCAGACCAGGTCACTGACAGTAATACTACAACTACACGTAGACAGTACTAGTTAGTACTAAACTACCTCCATCAGACCAGGTCACTGACAGTAATACTACAACTACACGTAGACAATACTAGTTAGTACTAAACTACCTCCATCAGACCAGGTCACTGACAGTAATACTACAACTACACAGACAGTACTAGTTAGTACTAAACTACCTCCATCAGACCAGGTCACTGACAGTAATACTACAACTACACATAGACAGTACTAGTTAGTTAGTACTAAACTACCTCCATCAGACCAGGTCACTGACAGTAATGCTACAACTACACGTAGACAATACTAGTTAGTACTAAACTACCTCCATCAGACCAGGTCACTGACAGTAATACTACAACTACACAGACAGTACTAGTTAGTACTAAACTACCTCCATCAGACCAGGTCACTGACAGTAATACTACAACTACACATAGACAGTACTAGTTAGTACTAAACTACCTCCATCAGACCAGGTCACTGACAGTAATACTACAACTACACATAGACAGTACTAGTTAGTACTAAACTACCTCCATCAGACCAGGTCACTGACAGTAATACTACAACTACACATAGACAGTACTAGTTAGTACTAAACTACCTCCATCAGACCAGGTCACTGACAGTAATACTACAACTACACGTAGACAGTACTAGTTAGTACTAAACTACCTCCATCAGACCAGGTCACTGACAGTAATACTACAACTACACGTAGACAATACTAGTTAGTACTAAACTACCTCCATCAGACCAGGTCACTGACAGTAATACTACAACTACACATAGACAGTACTAGTTAGTACTAAACTACCTCCATCAGACCAGGTCACTGACAGTAATACTACAACTACACAGACAGTACTAGTTAGTACTAAACTACCTCCATCAGACCAGGTCACTGACAGTAATACTACAACTACACGTAGACAATACTAGTTAGTACTAAACTACCTACATCAGACCAGGTCACTGACAGTAATACTACAACTACACAGACAGTACTAGTTAGTACTAAACTACCTCCATCAGACCAGGTCACTGACAGTAATACTACAACTACACATAGACAGTACTAGTTAGTTAGTACTAAACTACCTCCATCAGACCAGGTCACTGACAGTAATACTACAACTACACAGACAGTACTAGTTAGTTAGTACTAAACTACCTCCATCAGACCAGGTCACTGACAGTAATACTACAACTACACGTAGACAATACTAGTTAGTACTAAACTACCTCCATCAGACCAGGTCACTGACAGTAATACTACAACTACACATAGACAGTACTAGTTAGTACTAAACTACCTCCATCAGACCAGGTCACTGACAGTAATACTACAACTACACGTAGACAGTACTAGTTAGTACTAAACTACCTCCATCAGACCAGGTCACTGACAGTAATACTACAACTACACGTAGACAATACTAGTTAGTACTAAACTACCTCCATCAGACCAGGTCACTGACAGTAATACTACAACTACACAGACAGTACTAGTTAGTACTAAACTACCTCCATCAGACCAGGTCACTGACAGTAATACTACAACTACACATAGACAGTACTAGTTAGTTAGTACTAAACTACCTCCATCAGACCAGGTCACTGACAGTAATACTACAACTACACATAGACAGTACTAGTTAGTACTAAACTACCTCCATCAGACCAGGTCACTGACAGTAATACTACAACTACACATGGACAGTACTAGTTAGTTAGTACTAAACTACCTCCATCAGACCAGGTCACTGACAGTAATACTACAACTACACATAGACAATACTAGTTAGTACTAAACTACCTCCATCAGACCAGGTCACTGACAGTAATACTACAACTACACAGACAGTACTAGTTAGTTAGTACTAAACTACCTCCATCAGACCAGGTCACTGACAGTAATACTACAACTACACATGGACAGTACTAGTTAGTTAGTACTAAACTACCTCCATCAGACCAGGTCACTGACAGTAATACTACAACTACACGTAGACAGTACTAGTTAGTACTAAACTACCTCCATCAGACCAGGTCACTGACAGTAATACTACAACTACACGTAGACAATACTAGTTAGTACTAAACTACCTCCATCAGACCAGGTCACTGACAGTAATACTACAACTACACAGACAGTACTAGTTAGTACTAAACTACCTCCATCAGACCAGGTCACTGACAGTAATACTACAACTACACGTAGACAATACTAGTTAGTACTAAACTACCTCCATCAGACCAGGTCACTGACAGTAATACTACAACTACACATAGACAGTACTAGTTAGTACTAAACTACCTCCATCAGACCAGGTCACTGACAGTAATACTACAACTACACGTAGACAATACTAGTTAGTACTAAACTACCTCCATCAGACCAGGTCACTGACAGTAATACTACAACTACACGTAGACAATACTAGTTAGTACTAAACTACCTCCATCAGACCAGGTCACTGACAGTAATACTACAACTACACGTAGACAGTACTAGTTAGTACTAAACTACCTCCATCAGACCAGGTCACTGACAGTAATACTACAACTACACATAGACAGTACTAGTTAGTTAGTACTAAACTACCTCCATCAGACCAGGTCACTGACAGTAATACTACAACTACACGTAGACAGTACTAGTTAGTTAGTACTAAACTACCTCCATCAGACCAGGTCACTGACAGTAATACTACAACTACACAGACAGTACTAGTTAGTACTAAACTACCTCCATCAGACCAGGTCACTGACAGTAATACTACAACTACACATGGACAGTACTAGTTAGTACTAAACTACCTCCATCAGACCAGGTCACTGACAGTAATACTACAACTACACAGACAGTACTAGTTAGTACTAAACTACCTCCATCAGACCAGGTCACTGACAGTAATACTACAACTACACGTAGACAGTACTAGTTAGTTAGTACTAAACTACCTCCATCAGACCAGGTCACTGACAGTAATACTACAACTACACAGACAGTACTAGTTAGTACTAAACTACCTCCATCAGACCAGGTCACTGACAGTAATACTACAACTACACATGGACAGTACTAGTTAGTACTAAACTACCTCCATCAGACCAGGTCACTGACAGTAATACTACAACTACACGTAGACAGTACTAGTTAGTACTAAACTACCTCCATCAGACCAGGTCACTGACAGTAATACTACAACTACACAGACAGTACTAGTTAGTACTAAACTACCTCCATCAGACCAGGTCACTGACAGTAATACTACAACTACACATAGACAGTACTAGTTAGTTAGTACTAAACTACCTCCATCAGACCAGGTCACTGACAGTAATACTACAACTACACGTAGACAATACTAGTTAGTACTAAACTACCTCCATCAGACCAGGTCACTGACAGTAATACTACAACTACACAGACAGTACTAGTTAGTACTAAACTACCTCCATCAGACCAGGTCACTGACAGTAATACTACAACTACACATAGACAGTACTAGTTAGTACTAAACTACCTCCATCAGACCAGGTCACTGACAGTAATACTACAACTACACAGACAGTACTAGTTAGTTAGTACTAAACTACCTCCATCAGACCAGGTCACTGACAGTAATACTACAACTACACGTAGACGGTACTAGTTAGTACTAAACTACCTCCATCAGACCAGGTCACTGACAGTAATACTACAACTACACAGACAGTACTAGTTAGTTAGTACTAAACTACCTCCATCAGACCAGGTCACTGACAGTAATACTACAACTACACGTAGACAATACTAGTTAGTACTAAACTACCTCCATCAGACCAGGTCACTGACAGTAATACTACAACTACACATAGACAGTACTAGTTAGTTAGTACTAAACTACCTCCATCAGACCAGGTCACTGACAGTAATACTACAACTACACGTAGACAATACTAGTTAGTACTAAACTACCTCCATCAGACCAGGTCACTGACAGTAATACTACAACTACACATAGACAGTACTAGTTAGTACTAAACTACCTCCATCAGACCAGGTCACTGACAGTAATACTACAACTACACGTAGACAATACTAGTTAGTACTAAACTACCTCCATCAGACCAGGTCACTGACAGTAATACTACAACTACACGTAGACAATACTAGTTAGTACTAAACTACCTCCATCAGACCAGGTCACTGACAGTAATACTACAACTACACGTAGACAGTACTAGTTAGTACTAAACTACCTCCATCAGACCAGGTCACTGACAGTAATACTACAACTACACATAGACAGTACTAGTTAGTTAGTACTAAACTACCTCCATCAGACCAGGTCACTGACAGTAATACTACAACTACACGTAGACAGTACTAGTTAGTTAGTACTAAACTACCTCCATCAGACCAGGTCACTGACAGTAATACTACAACTACACAGACAGTACTAGTTAGTACTAAACTACCTCCATCAGACCAGGTCACTGACAGTAATACTACAACTACACATGGACAGTACTAGTTAGTACTAAACTACCTCCATCAGACCAGGTCACTGACAGTAATACTACAACTACACAGACAGTACTAGTTAGTACTAAACTACCTCCATCAGACCAGGTCACTGACAGTAATACTACAACTACACGTAGACAGTACTAGTTAGTTAGTACTAAACTACCTCCATCAGACCAGGTCACTGACAGTAATACTACAACTACACAGACAGTACTAGTTAGTACTAAACTACCTCCATCAGACCAGGTCACTGACAGTAATACTACAACTACACATGGACAGTACTAGTTAGTACTAAACTACCTCCATCAGACCAGGTCACTGACAGTAATACTACAACTACACGTAGACAGTACTAGTTAGTACTAAACTACCTCCATCAGACCAGGTCACTGACAGTAATACTACAACTACACAGACAGTACTAGTTAGTACTAAACTACCTCCATCAGACCAGGTCACTGACAGTAATACTACAACTACACATAGACAGTACTAGTTAGTTAGTACTAAACTACCTCCATCAGACCAGGTCACTGACAGTAATACTACAACTACACGTAGACAATACTAGTTAGTACTAAACTACCTCCATCAGACCAGGTCACTGACAGTAATACTACAACTACACAGACAGTACTAGTTAGT